>NC_139962.1:6043338-6088338 GCF_963454915.1 Gymnoscopelus microlampas
ACCAAGTATTTCTGTATTGCTACTTTTACTTAAGTAAACAAATCGGAGTAAATTGGTTTCTGTTGTGTCCAATCAGTGTATGTTACGCACGGTGACGCCCACCTCTCCATATATGGGCATTTATCACAACGTCCACCAACCCACAAGGGAATTTCTATTGTATAATAATAAGAGGAAAGGATTATGCCAGAATAACTTTTGTTTAATCGAAATAAAGTTACTCAGTATGACTAGAACGATTAACTTCAAAGCGTCAGTTCAATATGTTGGGTGATGGCAGTGAGAGTTCTGATAGTTAGCTGTTATAGGAAACTCACCACAGGTGATCTTTCTCAACTTTAAGTTCAAAGATAATCATGTCCAATTAAAGCACTTGTGCTTTATTCTTGCTCTGTAAAGCACTTTGAGCTGCATTTCATGTCATGAAAGGTGCTATACAAATAAAGATTATTATTATTAATTAATTCATTAATAATTAATTAATTCCCTCACCTGCATGGGAAAAAAACAGCAGAAGCACTTCCCCTTCTACCTTCCACCTTCTCTAAGTTTACAGGTGTAAGAAAGTGGGTGACATTATTTTTATGGCGTGACTCTGCAGGAGTCTAGTCGTCTGTAAGAGGGTCTGTGTGTCTGTGTGTATGGAATTCATTTCACAAACATAATATTTCAGGAAATATATACTAGCGGTCCGGGCCGCCCTCACATCTAGAACTCACACCTACGTCGCACTGCCGATCCGACTGATATGCCCATATATTGAGATCTCTGTATCTGTCAGTCCTTGTCCCTTTTATGCCCATATATGGAGATCCCTAATGTCATCAGTATATGCCCATATATGGGCATGCCCCCTTTTGTGCCCAAATATGGGCATGCCCCCTTTTGTGCCCATATACTGTATGGATCTGACTGATTTGTTTTTTCCTGATACCATGACAACACATTGAGTTTAGACAACACACTCCATATCTGGGCGTAGCTGCATTGGTAACTCCTTATATGGATATGGCTGAGTCATGATGACATGAACGTGACGTCAGAGATCCACCGGCCGGCCCTCCCTTTAGCCAATTTGAATGTAGGATAAAAGGAAAGGATATACCAGTGAAATATTATATAAAAAACACAGTATGACTTTTAACAATTATCAGATTGTTATGAAACAAAGCATCAGTGCATGTTGGGTGATGGCAGTGACAGTTCTGATAATTAGTTGTTATAAGAATCGCACCACAGGTGATTTTTTGGCAGCTTGTCCAATTAATGAATCCACACATACATGTAAAAATACAGCAGAAGCACTTCATCTTCAACTTCAACGTTATTGTCACGTCACAAGTTTACAGGTGTAAGGAAGTGGGTGAAATTATTTTTATGCCGTGATTCTCCAGGAGTCTAATTTCTGAGCTAATTTCACAAACATGATGTTAAATGAAATGTTTAACTATAATTTAATAATGGAAATGAAAGATGCCAAATTTGTGCTGAAACCTTGCCCAAATTTGGATCATATGTCATAGATATAATATATCTACAATATTATTGTCGCTATTGGGTGGAAACCTTGTATGTCCAAAACCATTTTTTTATCTGAAAAAAAAAAAACCTGTGATCCACGTTCGCTTTCCGCGTTCCTTTGCAAAAATAGCCGCGACACGTTGTGAGCTTGTAGATGAGCTATTTTTGCTACACCTTTATGCAAAACTGACAAATTAGGGCATTCATTCACAGAAAAAACATTTGATGTTGTCATAGAAGATGACCGACATCACAGACATGAACCCTGAGACCCACATTGTTTGTACAAACCTCCCAGCATTCTGCAGTTTCAAAAACAGAGTTTTAAGGGTAAAGATTAGAGAAACAAAGAAAACAAACACTTTTCAGGGGGCTGTTTTCTGGCCAATCTCCTCCTTGATGTCCATCCAACTGAAATCTAATGTGAAAGAGCACTTTGTGTTTCCAGAGCATGATGACTTGTTTATGTCTTTGCCATTCCCTAGACAATGGAATGAGATGCTGGTGATAAGTGGCAGCCAGGCATGTCACCCCACTCCAGACCAGTACCCTCAAATTAAATGGATTGAAAGGACAAAACATAACAATGCAATTATGCTTCGCAACAATGGTCAAATAAAAAACTATTGGAGAAAGACAACACCACTCAAGTACCCTTTAATTAAATGAATTGAAAGGACAGAAATAATAACAATATTACTAGCAACAATGGTCATATAAAAACAAGTGGGGAAAAAACATTTATTTACCAGATTTTCTGCAGAAATACAGTTATGCTCAGGTATGTTCCATATTCTGGGCATTTCATAAAATAGGCAAACATTCGGCAAAAGATTCCACGAAAATAGCTGATCTTGTAGATCAGAAAATAGCTGATCTACAAGCTCACAGCGTGTGCACAAGTGCTTTAACCCTCCAAGACCCGCAGTTGTAATATTACAACATTTGTATTTTATCAAAAACATGGTATAAATCATTTGTTTTTCTGTTATTCTTTCACCTAAACATCATCATTGGATCCTATTGTTTAGTCTTGCAATGTCATTGGCCGGGATATTTGCATATAAATACCCCCCACAAAGGCAGGAAAAGTCACAACTTGAACATGATTATCTTTGAACTTAAAATTGACAAAAAATCACCTGTGGTGAGTTCCCTATAACAGCTAATTATCAGAACTCTCACTGCCATCACCCAACATATTGAACTGACGCTTTGAAGTTAATCGTTCAAGTCATACTGTGTAATTTATTTTAATTAAACAAAAGCTATTTTTGATATGATCTTTCACTGGCATAATCCTTTCCTCTTATTATATATAAAAAATCACACCCTGTGTGAAGGTAGCGGCGACTTTGATACATTATGTCATCGATATGTGTTTATAATGTGTTTATAGCCATGTGTCACGTGAAGCTTGACCAATCACTTCGTTGACGGGTCTGACCAATCAGAACGTTGACGGGTCTGACCAATCAGAACATTGACGGGTCTGACCAATCAGAACGTTGACGGTGAACACGGACAAAGTCAGGTATAGAGCAGGATCCGCTCTATACCTAAAGGTATAGAGCGGCTAGCGCCGCTAAAAATCCCTTGTGGGTTGGTGGACGGTGGACGTCGTAATAAATGCAACATGCCCATATAGCAGATCTTCAAGCTTTGTACTGCGCCCCCCCATCCAGTTATTACATTGGCCCCGGGGCTCAGTCCGAAGAAAGAGACAAGAAAGAGAAAAACCCATAGGACAAGACAAAGGAGACTAGACTAGGACAACAAGCATTCAGTCACACTATCACTCAGTCTCAACAGGAGGGAGTAGAAAACTATAAACATATACCCCACAAAACAACAAGTGAACCTAGGAGTGCTCTACAGTGAAAAGGTGGTACCGAGGCTTCTATTTTTGTACTCAAGATCAATGATTCCGATAGATCTTCCAAATGTTAATTTCGCTTGCACATTCCAATCAAACGATTACGTTTGGTGTAACGTTAAGCCTTAATTTATGCTCTGTTGCGCAACAGTGTTGCTTGCTTGACAAAAAAAGAACACATCTACAAGGTTCTCAACACGTTGCATTGCGACACAATGATACCTTGTAGATCTGTTCCGTTTGGGAGGTGATGCAGTCTATGGAGTGATGTTGCAGGACTCTGTTTTTGTGTGTCTTCGGCAAATGATAATCCTGATTGATGTTGGTTTGCTTCAATTCAACTACTTAACCCATTGAGACCTGAAGCCGATTCTACATGTCTCCTAAATCTCAACAGTATTCTGAAAAACGTATGTCTCTATATCAGTGGTGCTCAATCTTTTTCATGTCAAGGACCCCCAAAATGATGTATATTTGGCCGCGGACCCCCGTCAAAATATATTGTTCCAGGGACCCCCAGAAGCAAAGATTTAAGTAAAAAATGTTCGCTTTAAAAAATATATATATTCAAAGATTTGCACACATTTTCACGATTTTAAAAAAATAGCAGATCTACAATGAGCTTGTAGATCTGCTATTTTTGAATAGCCCAAAGTGTAAAATAATGCTTTTTAGCTCAAATCTAAAAATGACACAGTTAAGAGACTCTATGCATAATAACAGTATACGAAGGTTGGCAAGGAATATCACTTCAAACACTAGCCATGTTTTGAATGTGGAATATTGGATTGCTGCCTTCAGGAAGGATATACAGCGTTCCAACATACATTAAGGTCAGACTAATACCATTGATTATACCAGGGACAATTAAGTGACTTGACTTTTTGTCTTTGCTCTTCCTCATGGATGTACTTGCGGATTATACCAGTGTCAGTCTACCTAATGTGGATTAATGCGGTCGACACGCACAACACGTATACAACGCATTTCTTTTTATTGTGTTTTTTTAGCACCATAACTACCGTCTATAACAAGGGTCTTCAACAGGGGGTCCGGGACCCCTGGGGGTCCTCAGAGTTACTACAGGGAGTCCGCCAAATCTTTGAGTGAAATGTTTTTTTTTTTAAATATTAACCACTTGAACCCTAGCATCCCTTTTTCTGAGGAAAACTTTGGCGTTGTGAGCTTGTAGATCTGCTATTTTTTGGCAAAGAGCCTTGGTGTAGAGCAAAAAAAGAGCAGACCAAGTAAACCAAAAAAGTTTAATCTGAAACACAATTTTATACAATATAGAGGGGGTCCCTGCTTCATCTCTCACTCAGCTAGGGGGTCCTTGGCCTGAAAACGTTGAAGACCCCTGGTCTATAAGTATATCATGAACAGTACACGTCTGCTGCTATGCTCACGCACCTTTTATCTTACCTCAGGTAGCATGTGTAAATATGTAGATAACTTGTTTGATCTCCTTGCCCCCCCCCCCCCTCTTGTTTTCTATGGAAATAACGATACGAAGGGAACTATGCACCAAAACGAATTTCACCCACTTTTTACTTCTGTAAACTTGTGGTGTGACAAAAATTCTGATTCTGATTCTAAAGAAGTCGTTTGTCCATCAGTCCTATTTGAGGCTTAAATTTAGCACACACACACACACACACATGTTCAAATGTAATCAAATAACGGAGACCTGGATCTAAAAGAAAACATTTAACACTGTATGTGTGGGTTTCAGAAAAGGGACATTCTGTTCCTTTTGTGTCTGTAAATGTATATTATATGTGTGATAGTTCAGATTGTGTACCAACATGCACGGATTGCACGCACGTGCGGGCGCGCACGCACACACACACACACACACACACACACACACACACACACACACACACACACACACACACACACACACACACACACACACACAACCACACACACTCTTGTACGATGAAGTACTAAATGCGTTAATGAAGCATTAAATTAAGAAGAAAAAAAAGTACAATACGGAGATACAAGGTTTCTGCCGACAGTGCAGAAATGCACCTAATAACTGTGGGAAAATGTTCCCTTACAGTACATATGCAAATCATATTCAAATACCTACGCTTACATGCACACACATTCAATCACAAATGATCTCAGAGAGTGAAATGTACAGATTCTCCTAAAGCACACAACTCTTTCTCCACGCACGCACACACACACGCACGCACACACGCACTATGCACCAAAACGAATTTCACCCACTTTTTACTTCTGTAAACTTGTGGTGTGATAAAAATTCTGATTCTAAAGAAGTCCTTTGTCCATCAGTCCAATTTGAGGCTTAAATTTAGTGTCTGGCCCGGGGGTTGTAGGCAGAGCGGTGGACAATGCTCTTGTCTTCATGTTTTTATGTATGTAATTCATTTTGTTTTGTTTCTGTGGTGTTGTGAGACAAATGTGTGTGTTGTGTGTTTCATACAGTACATGGCTGCTGGGTCGCCGAGACAGATTTCAGCGAGAGCTTATGATGAAGTAATATCATATCGTATCGTAATCTACCCCATGCAGTGCTTGTTGTAACTTGATTTAATACGCTGAGATGATCAGGCGAGCGCTTTGACCTGAATATGAAACAGTAAGCCTCTCTGCAGCACAAATAGACTCATCCTCAGAGAGAGAGAGAGAGAGAGAGAGAGAGAGAGAGAGAGAGAGAGAGAGAGAGAGAGAGAGAGAGAGAGAGAGAGAGAGAGAGAGAGAGAGAGAGAGAGAGAGAGAGAGAGAGAGAGAGAGAGAGAGAGAGAGAGAGAGAGTACACCCCGTAGACGTTCTACATTTCGACAGCCGCTAACGGTAACAGGTTTTGAAACATCCAAGGTTTCCACCCGAAAGCGATGATGTTCATATTCCTAGTTCTCCCTGGTGTTCCTCACACTGTTTCTCCTCGTTGACTTTGACTTTGTACCTGTCCCTGGCAGTGGGGTAAAGTAACTAAGTACATTTACTCAAGTACTGACTTGGGCACAATTTTGAGGTACTTTACTGGGGTATTTCCAAATGTCTCTACTTTTACTTCTACTCCACTACATCTCAGAGGCAAATATTGTACTTTTTACTTCACTACAATTATTTGAAAACTTGATTTACTAGTTACTCTGTAGATTTCGATTATTATTACAAAACATACATTAACCACTTCAGCCCTATATACATTTCGGCCATTTGAAAATAGCCGAGCTACAAGCTCACAATGCGTCGCGACGCGACGCATTGTGAGCTTGTAGGTCGCCTATTTTCCAAAGATTTGTATACATTTGAAAAGTTGTGAAATGACATTCTGCATAAGAATGAGTACTTTAAAATGTTGGTACTATAAGTACATTTTGATACCAATACTTTTGTACTTTTACGCAAGTAAATTTTGAATTCCGGACTTTTACTTGTAACAGAGTACCTCTACATTGCAGTATTGATACTTGATACCAAGAAATGTGAGTACTTTTTCCACCTCAGACTTTTTCTCCTCGCTCTGACTTTGACTTTGTCCCCGTCTCTGGATTTAGTGGGTTTAGTGGGTCGCCTCCTGCTCCCTGTTGTTTGTCTGTTTGACAGATTGCTGTACGGTATCATTATCTACTCCGTCTGTCTGTCTGTCCACTGGCGTTTGGCTCCAATACACGCCTGAAGGACTCGTGAAACACTGTAGGCGTTTCCAGATCACCACAACACATAAACAGGAATCAGTAAAAATACTTAAAAGTTGGTATAAAAAATAGTGAAAATAAGTAAATAAATTGAGAAGAAATATTTAACGTAAATACATTGAGTCAAAAATATTCTATATTTATTCTGTTGGTGCTCCAGATGCAGTGTTGTACTATTACTGTACTATATTTGAGTAAAAGTACTTACAAGACACTTAGCGAGCAGCAGGCAGACTTAAAATGTCCTAGAAATGTTGTTTCTGCTTACCGTTGTTGTCGGGCAAACCTCTTATTAAACCTCTTATCTCCATATTCTAACCATTTGTGTTGTTTCGTAAACTAACGCCCTACTTGATCATACTACAGCATCACGCAAAAGCATTAACAGTAGCAGATCTACAAGCTCGAAAAGCGGCGCGAAGCGACGCTTTTCGAGCTTGTAGATCTGCTACTTTAGATGCTTTTGAATTTGAATCCTGAAAAGTACCAGTTTTGGACATAGGAGGTTTCCACCCGACAGAGACGAGGTGGATAGCGATCAGTAATTAAGATGTAACTACACACTGAAGACGGCTGTTTACCTCTCACATGAGCACACACACACACACACACACACACACACACACACACACACACACACACACACACACACACACACACACACACACACACACACACACACACACACACACACACACACACACACACACGCTCAAATGTAATCAAATAACGGAGACCTGGATCTAAAAGAAAACACTCTGTGTGAGTGGTGTTTAGAAAAGAGACATTCTGTGCCTTTTGTGTCTGTAGTATATTGTATCTGTGATAGTTCAGATTGTGTACCAACATGCACACACACACACACACACACACACACTCTTGTACGATGAAGTACTACATGCTTTAATGAAGCATTCAATTACGAAAAAAAAAAAACATAATAAAAAGTACAATATGGAGATACAAGGTTTCTGCCGACAGTGCAGACATGCACCTAATAACTGTGGGAAAATGTTCCCTTACATATGCAAATCATATGCAAATACCTACGCTTACATGCACACACATTCAATCACAAATGATCTCAGAGAGTGAAATGTACAGATTCTCCTAAAGCACACAACCAACTCTTTCTCCACGCTTGTAAGTTGGCACTCACGCACACACACACGTACGCGCGCACGCACGCACGCACGCGCACGCACACGCACACGCACACACACACACACACACACACACACACACACACACACACACACACACACGTGTGTAAATATTCTAACAGTAAAAGTAGAAGCACACTCTGCTGTTATGTTTGATGCATCAACAACAGAACACCGACTACATGCATTTTTCACGCAAACTGGGTGATCTGAGGCAGTGGCTCTCAACCTTCTTTTGGATCAGAAGCTCCAACGCTTTCAACATCTTGTAAGCGTTGGCGGGCCGTGTGCATTTTGGGAGCATGTTCATTTTTTAATGATCAATCAAATCCATTGTGTTCCGGCTTGGATCAATGAAACTAATATAGTATACTTTGGAAGTTCCTACTTGTCGGTATTACAATGAAAACACAATTTCAAGCTTTTAATGAGTAGAACAAGTTACCTGTACTGCCAACGTGCACGGTAGACATGAATATTTATTTCAGCAACATTTCGGTCTCACATGCAGTGGTGGAAAGTGACTAAGTACATTTACTCAAGTACTGTACTTAAGTACAATTTTGAGGTATCTGTACTTTACTTGAGTATTTCCAATTTCCAATACTTTTACTTCTACTCCACTACATCTCAGAGGCAACTATTGTACTTTTACTCCACTACATTTATTTGAAAACTTTAGTTACTAGTTACTTTTCAGATAAACTATGATATAATGAAACATACATTAACCACTTTAACCCTATTTTATACATAGGCTATTTGAAAATAGCCGATCTACAAGCTCACAACGCGTCGCATCGCGACGCGTTGTGAGCTTGTAGATCGGCTATTTTCAAATATTTAGTACTTTTACTTTTGGTACTTAAAGTACATTTTGATGCCAATACTTTTGTACTTTTACTCAAGTAAATGTTTAATTCTGAACTTTTACTTGTAACAGAGTATTTTTATATTTCAGTATTGGTACTTTTACTTAAGTAAAGAATTTGAGTACTTTTTCCACCACTGCTCACATGACCTTCCTCTTGCCTGAGGAAGGTCATGTGAGACCGAAATGTTGCTGAAATAAATCTCTGTGTAAACAGTGCAAGCTGGCAGTGTGCAGGTAATGTTCTATTGACTATTTAGGTTGCTTATCGCTTTACAGACACACCTGCTTTTACACTTTTAATCTAGGTGTGCCAAAGTTTCTTATAGTTTATTTTTATATTAATGTTATATTATCATTAATCCATTCAATCCGGGAGCGCTTCCGTGTCATTTTAGATTTGAGCTATAACCACTATGTCAGTGGTTCTCAAACTTTTTCATGTCAAGGACCCCCAAATTGACACTTATTAGCCCGCGGACCCCCATTTGAAAATATATGCCAGGGACCCCCAGAAGAGAAGATGTTTACGTTTCTAGCAGTGATTCTCAACCATTTTAATTTCAAGGACCCCCCAGTTTGACATGCATAAAGCTACGGACCCCCATTTAATTACATTTTTATCTCTGGGACCCCAATTTATATTGTAAAATCAATGTTAATTTAACCCAGAGAGTGTACAAATGGAACCAAATGGACCCTAACGGGTCCATTTGGTTCCATTTGTACACTCTCTGAGTTACAGACCCATAAGGGTCCATTTGGTTCCTAATCTATCATTTAGCTGGGGACCCCCTGGAACTCTCTTAAGGACCCCTGGGGGTCCCCGGACCCCACTTTGAGAACCAATGCTCTATGTTATACCTTACGCTATTTTTGAAAAATCTTGGACATTCGTGAAAATCTTTGAATACGTATTTTTAAGTAACATTTTTAACTCAAATATTTGCTTCTGGGGGGGTCCCTGGAACAACATATTTTGATGTGGGTCGGCGGCCAAATACATATGATGTTGGGGGTCCTTGACATGAAAAAGTTTGAGAACCACTGATATACAGCAACATATTTTTTTTTTCCAGAAAACTGTTAGGATGTAGAAAACCTTTATAAAGATTTGCACACAATTTCACGATTTTTCCCAAAAATAGCCAAATAAATCTTAAAATGACACAGATGCGTTCCCGGTCTTAAAGGGTTAAAGTCTTAGTGTTTGGCCAATTATTTGGGGGCCCACCTTGCAATACCCTCACGGCCCACCAGTAGGCCCCCGGGCCACATGTTGGGAACCACTGATTGTAGGGAATTGGCGACAGGCTGCATCTGGATAACAGCATAACAACAACATCAGTAATTAAGATGTACCAACCCACTGAAGACGCCTGTTTGTTTACGTCTCACATGAGCACACATTCAAATAAAAAAATGGTGAAGACCTGAATCTAAAATATAACATTTAACACTGTGTGGTTTTGAGAAAAGGTATACATCCTGTGCCTGTCTGTATAAATGTATAATGTATGTGTGATATTCTGGAGGGAAAAACAAATTGTTTGGGGGAAATGTTGGCCTATAATGGCATACTCAAAATAGGGAGGCCTGTTTGAAAGGAGTTTAGTGTCTGTGTGGGTTTTTTATAAATATTGAACTAATAAAATATAACCAATGAAAGTATTAACAAGAGCTTGGGACTAAATAATAATTACTATTATTCAATACTATTACTTCTACTCCATTACATCTCAGAGGCAAATATACTACTTTTATTCCACTATAATTGTTTGAAAACTTTAGTTGGGCTACTACTCACTTTTATATTTTGATTATTATTACAAAACCACTCCAGCTCTACATATACTTCGGCAAATTGAAAATAGCCAATCTACAAGCTCACAAGCGACGCGTTGTGAGCTTGTAGATCAGCTATTTTCAAAAGATTTTTATACATTTGAAAACTTGTGAAATGGGACCTTCTGCATAATGAGTACTTTTACTTTTGCTAGTTTAAGTATATTTTGATGCCAATACTTTTGTACTTTTACTCAAGTACATTTTGAACACAAACTTGTACAGTACTTGTAACAGATTATTTCTACATTAGGGTATTGACACTTTTACTTAAATAAAAAGTGCGAGACCTTCTCCCATCACTGCTCCATGGTAAAGTAGCATTTTGCCAACTGTCCTCAAGACAAATGTCTCAGCCGTCACTTCTGCCGTCCCTTCAATCCATTATTGTAACAACTGCCGCGTGTGGAATTGATTTACCTCTCACACGCTTGTCTCACAATCCCAGGAAAAAGAGACTTATATCGTCAAAGCGTTCATTTCTCTTAATAATAATCTTTTGGGTCTCTTTATCCATCTTAGGGACAGTTTGGAGGGGTTTTTAGATGAATATAACAGGAGACAAAGCTGTGTGAGCGAGCGTACATCATTGTTTGTCTCTTAAGAATACGTTCACACAGAGTCGGACATGAAAAATTCAACCAGCTTCCTTTGTCTGAAACGTATCTTCAGTGTGTGTGTGTGTGTGTGTGTGTGTGTGTGTGTGTGTGTGTGTGTGTGTCTGTGTGTGTGTGTGTGTGTGTGTGTGTGTGTGTGTGCAGCTCCATGCTTAGCCTGTAGAGCAACAAGGGCATTGGGGACATGAATTTAGAACACGTCAAAGAAAGACGTTCTCAAACAAACAGTACACAGTAAGGTGCCCCGTTTGACCCAGTTTGATAAGAAAGTGTTTGAGAAACAAGATGCTCAGTTGGTACTTTGGGGCCCAAAGTGTGCCAAGAAAATAAATACCCCCCCCCCCCACACACCATACTGTACTGGATATGTTACAGTCAGTGTTGATTTTGACAGCTAATTTAGATTTTGTGTAGTCATAGTCATAGTTTAAAAAAAATCCATTTAGCTTTAGTCATATTGTGCTCATCTAAAATGTTTTCGTTTTTGTCTAGTTTTAGTCGACTAAATATTGTAAGATTTTAGTCGACTAATTCTACAGTTGATTTAGTCGACTAACATACATTTTGGCAATTCGTAATGGCTGATTTTAGACTTGGTTGCATACTGAACATCTACAGCCGATCTACAAGTCCACAACATGTCGCAGCGTTGTGAGCTTGTAGATTTGCCATTTTCAGAGCGCAACACCCGAGCGCAACCAAACAAAATTACTTATCTTACTACTGGATCTCTTCTCCACTTGTCCCTCACTAACATTTTAGTCTAGTTTTTATTTGTTGACGAAATTGTCAATATATTTAGTCTAGTTTTAGTCATCGTAGCTTAGTTTTTATTTCATTTTCGTCAGTGAAAAAAGGTAGTCAACGATCATTTTTCGTCATAGTTTTAGTTGACGAAATCAACTAAAACTATGTTCATGTAGGAAACCAGTGCATGTGGGAAAAGCGGAACGAGGCGCGGGAGACCGGGGCCATGGACGAGTCTCTTTGAGGCTATAGGCCCCTGGAAGGACACAAAAGACTAAAAAGTCTTTAGCCACGAGTCCGAGTCAAGTCTGGCGTCTCTTAAGAAAAAAGTTGCTCTTTTTTTCCCAGGCCTAAGGATACATCATAGGTTATGATGGTCCACAAACCCAACCCGAAATCAAAAAAGCACAGAATTAATGTTTATCAGCTCAACTGCGGAAGGCACAGGCTCACACACAGCCTGACCAAGGCTACTGCTGCTAGTTAGTCTACGTAATGTTTTATTAAGGAAGATTGACATGTCAACGTGTTTGGGTATACATCTAGTGCGCACTGCTGTGCTGTCCCTTGTTGAGCGTAGCAAGAACGCGCCAGCAGCCACGGAGATCCCCCGACCGACCCCCGGGCAGTACACAGTCACATAAAGTAGCATAATGGCTTAATGGCTATGAGTCACGCAATAAGTTAGCCAGTTTCAGGAAAAACACTATGTACTCACGTTGGCTGTTAAGATTCCATTTCCACCCTTCTAATGGATTCCGGGGGTGTATAAACATCTCTGAAGTAGCTCCATTTAATTTCCTCTTAAGTGACGCAGTTATGTCCAAGTATTGTCCCCGTTCGCAAAGTGCAACTTTTTCATCATCCACCTTTGTGCAGTAATCCCAAACAGATCGAGATACAATATTGTGACAAATGCCAACTTAGGCTATAATCTAGGCCAGTGTTTCTCAACCTTTTTGGCATAGCCAAAAGATCCCAGGGCACACCTAGATATACGGTGTGCATATATATGGTCAACATAGACATGTAACTTGCTTGTACTGTAGCTTACGTTAATGCAGTGAACATGAACGTACTAGCGTTTACCGTGGTGAAGTTGGTTTCAGGTTGGATATTCACCCAGGGTTTAACGAGACAGCAGCGCAACATGAAAATCCGACTTTTCAGAAACGTGCTATCACGGATGATCCGATCATCTTATATTGTGCGTGCGTGCGTGCGTGCGTGCGTGCGTGCGTGCGTGCGTGCATGTAGCTCCATATTTAGCCTGTAGAGCAACAAGGGCATTGAGGACATGAATTTAGAACACGTTGTCAAAGAAAGACGTTCTCAAACAGTACACAGTAAGGTGCCCCGTTTGACCCAGTTTGATAAGAAAGTGTTTGAGAAACAAGATGCTCAGTTGTTACTATGGGGCCCAAAGGGTGCCAAGAAAATACATACCCCCCCACACCATACTGTATATATACTGCATATGTTACAGTAAGTGGGAAACCAGTGCATGTGGGAAAAGCGGAACGAGGAGCACCTCGCTTTTCCGGCGTGGGAGACCGGGGCCACGGACGAGTCTCTTTGAGGCTATAGGCCCCTGGAAGGAACCAAAACACTTGTACTGTATCATACAGTATATACATTCTATGAGTGTGTGTGTGTACCAGAGATGCCCACGAGTCTCTGAGGTCGAGTCGAGTCTCAAGTCTTTGACCTCGAGTCCGAATCGAGTCTCGAGTCTTTGAGGGTTGAGTCCGAGTCGAGTCTCGAGTCTTTGAGGGTTGAGTCCGAGTCGAGTCTCGAGTCTTTAGCCACGTGTCCGAGTCAAGTCTCGAGTCTCTTAAAAAAAAAACGTTTTTTTCCGGGCTGAAATACAGTTATGATGGTCCACAAACCCAACCCGAAATGATAAAAGCACAGACATGAATGTTTATCACAATAGTATTAGGCTACATTCATTTAGGCTCCTTTGCGTCTAGTGCGCACTGCTGTGCTGTCTCTTGTTGAGCGTAACAAGAACGTTCCAACAGCCACGGAAATCCCCCGACCGACCCCCGGGCAGTACACAGTCACATACAGTAGAATATGGCTTAATGGCGATGAGTCACGCAATAAGTTAGCCAGTTTCAGGAAAAACACTATGTACTCACGTTGGCTGTTCCACCTTCTAATGGATTCCAGGGGTGTGTAAACATCTCTGAAGTAGCTCCATTTTTTAAATAATTTCCTCTGAAGTAATGCAGTTATGTCCAAGTATTGTCCCTATTCGCAAAGTCCAACTTTTTCGTCTTCCACCTTTGTGCAATAATCCCGAACAAGCTACAACATTGTGATTGTGTGAATTTAGGCTATAATCTAATAGGCTACTGTAAGTTTACATCAATCATAGCCTCTCAAACACAAATACATTGCTACGACGCATAATGTGCGTCGCCTACCCAAAAGAACAGACATACAGTACAAGCTATCATGCCATGGCGTGTTGGCAGCTTACAGATCTGTTCTTTTGGACACATAAACAACTAGAAAAAGTGCTCCTCGGAGCACAGGTCTCCGCCAGGTCAGGTACGTTATTCTGGCCTCCTGGTGGCGCTATAATAGGCCAATGTTAAAAGGGTGCCATTCATTCTTAGGTCTTTCACGGCAATCAGACACTGCATTCATGATTTGAGGCATTTTGTTCCAAAAATGTGTTTTGCTAAATTAGACCTGCTGGTGGCGCTATAACAGGCCAATGTGAAAAGGGTGCCCTTTCTTCCTCGGCCTAGTGGGAATGTGCGTGTGAAATTTCACGGAAATCGCAAGCTGCGTGCATAGTTTGAATCTTTTTGTTAAAAACGGACCAATCCTGCAAACTTTGGAAGCCAACCATAGGCAATGAGGATGGAATATGGGAAATCGGACAGATCCGTGTTGATCACATGACTATAGAGATACTGTGTACCAATTTGCATGACGTTTGGATATAACGCTATAACAGGCCCATGTGAAAAAATTGGGGCAGAGGTTATGAATTGGCATCCAGGGAGTGTGTGTGCACAGTTTCAGAGCGACCGGGCCAACGGTGCCGGAGATTAGCTGCTCACAGACAGAAGGACACACACACGGACGGACGGACGGACGGACGGACGGACGGAGGGTACCTCTCGCCATGCCTTCGGCCTGGCGGAGACAATGAGGCGCGACGGAGTATACAATACTAAGCATTTTGGAAACCAAATAAGCCTGTAACCATTACATGGTCAACATAGACTTGTAACTTGCTTGTAGCTTAGTTTAATGCAGTGAACATGAATGTACTAGTGTTTACCGTGGTGAAGTTGGTTTCAGGTTGGATGACCCAGAGTTTAACGACACAGCAATGCAACATGACTATCTGACTTTTCAAAAACGTGCTATCACGGATGATCAGATCATCTTATAAAAAATGTAAGCACATGCAAGTTAACTGAAGTTATATAGCTGATGCTGATCTAAACATTTTTTTTTATTTCAAAGTTTTTTATATTTAAACTTTATGATGAAAGGCTGCACACAGCAGCTGTTGTGCTCGCCTCGCCATGTTTGCATTGCAGGGAGACTGCGCGCACCGGAGATGCGCGCACCGGAGACAGGCTGCGCGCACCGGAGATTCCGTTGCGCAAGAGAAGAAAAGGACAACATTGATGTCGGGCATGTCATTTATTAATGCGTCAAATAAAACATAACATAAAGATGGTTCACAAGTCTTTGAGCTTGCGTCAGAGACGTATTGTGTCTCGAGTATTTGAGGGGCGAATTCGAGTCAAGTCTCGACTTGAGTGCGACTCGAATCCCCATCTCTGGTGTGTAGGCTACTGATCAGAAGCGTGTACTTCAAACAATACTGTACATCACTATTAAGTGCTGTCTCCCCAGACATTCCTGTCACTTTCTAAAGTGATGTTGGAAGTCTTTAATCTTACATGTCTGAAGCTCTGCTGCCTATTATGGATGGGTGGAATGTCATCACATTCATCTTTTTGTTGCGTCATTGTGATGGTTGGGGACATGAAAGCAGCACACAGGGTGAGACGGGGTTAGAGATACCACAGCAGGGTTAGTATATCCCTGCTGTCAGGCAGAAACCAACTATGTCCAAAATATGAACCTTTCAGGAAAGGAAAAAAAAACAACAAGTGGTATTGTGTTTTTAGAACAACACAATACCTCATCAAAGTTGGTATGGTGACTTAAATACATTGTCAGATACTTGAATGTGTCCTTATTATCATCACTTTACCCAAATACAGCTCAAGTGGAGTTTGGAGGTTTTTGACCATTAATGTGGAGATTTTTTCTCCGTCTGTCTGACTGAATCAATGATGGAAAAAACAACTATCTCCACAAGTTGGAGTTAGGTGGTTTGAACTTTTCATTGGTTCGATATTTGTAAAACCCACACACAGACTTAAAGGGTGTTCAATAGCACTGATATAGCTGGTTTCTGCCCAACAGCGATGATATGTTAACTGAAATGTACACAAAAACTATCTGATACTGTATGTGTGTTCACAAAACTAATACAATTAACTAAAATCATAGCGAAAATGTCCTTTAGTCTCGTTATGAGCTTGTAGATCTGCATTTTTTTGGGCAAATCCTCTGACCTGAATCTTGCCCCTGATTATTCATTAAAGGAGTAGTTCACCCAGAGAAAATCTTATGTTCTATCAATTACACACCATGAAGCATTGAATTCATGGAGATTTTTTAGTTTTCGTTGCATTCCAATAATTTGATTACCGGCGGAAAGATGCTAATGTATCCGGTAGGAGACTCAAAGGAATTTATTTGAGTCTCCTACCGGAAATACACCCGGTCATCAAATTATTGGCTTAGGAATGCGTCAAAAACAAAAAAATCCCCATGAATTCAATCCTTCATGGGGTGTGTATTTGATAAAAAATATGATTTTTTTTTTTTGGTGAACTACTCCTTTAATAAATAAATAAAAAACTAAACTAAAACTAAGTCCTTTGGAAAAATGTAAACTTAAAAACAAGTGAAAGTGAAATGAAAACATGAAAACAAATGAAAACAAAAAGTCAAAATGAATACGTTGTGAACTCTAATAACCTTGTTGTTGGGAACACACAGGGTGAGATGGGGTCAGTGGTACGGATGGTTGTGAGATCTCAGGAATGGGTTTTCGCTGCCAAACCTTGTTGAATAGAGACGGCAGCGTGTGTGAAGGAGTGTTATCATCGAACAGAAACCAATTTCCCACAGCAAACAGCCATGCTCTCTGTCTGCCTAACTTTATCTGTCAGTGGAACTGAGAGCTCTTTTATAAAAAGGCCCCGACTGACTGTTTGACCGCGGTGGCAAGTAACTAAGTACATTTACTCAAGTAACGCAGGTTTTAAGAGAAGAGGTGCACCCCTTATTCATTATAGCTATGGTTGTTATGATCCTACACCAATGAGGTCCAAAGGTGGTGGACTGCGATTCATTAGAATAATCACATCGGTCATCATGAGTCAGGACTTTCCACTTTAGTCTAGCATGTATGTACTGGGGGTTCAGAGCGACCGGGCCAACGGTGCCGGAGATTAGCTGCTCACAGACAGAAGGACACACACACGGACGGACGGACGGACGGACGGACGGACGGACGGACGGACGGAGGGTACCTCTATGTACTGGTCTGGGGGTTCATTCAACCCCTTTAAAGGTGTAGTGAAATGAAAAATATGTTTTTCACACTTTTAGAGCATATCCGTGGTCATCATATGGGCATACCTACCAATAGATGCAAAAAAAAAAAACATTTTTGTGTATTTTTACATCTAAAGTCCCTAAAAAGCCAATCTTAATTACTTCCTGTAAACGAAAACGTGCTGCGTGATGACATAACACAGCCTTCATGAATATAAAAGAATCTTGATTACATGCACCTGTTTGATTCCCATAGCTGCACATTCTTCAAACACAGCTGATTTTAATTACAGATATACTCTGTTTTGAATCTCATTGAAGATGAGTGTATTACTCATTTTAAACTTCATCTGCACACTAAAATATGTATCTGAAAACATTATAGGTTAGAAATAAGCCAGGTAGTAGCAGTGCTTCACTGGCCGTCTCTCTCTCACTTAAAAAAAAACACTAAACAAACACTAGCCGTGTCGCACGGCTGAAGTGATTGAGATCCAACGTCCCATAGCATGAAGGGATGGGACCTTCTGATTGGTTTAGAGTCGTTGAGCCGACGTTTCAGGCTGAACCTTCGAAATAAAATGACCGAAAATGTCACTTCAGTGCGTCTTTAAGAAGGCAGGAATCCTTCTACAATAAAGAAATGGGTGCTGCTCACTGCCATCATTCTGTCTCTGCTTGGCCTGATAGCTATTGTTTTGGTATAGAGCATGTCTTGTTATGTTTCAGCTTGTCCTTGAAGCAGCTCTACCCTGCAGGGCAGTGCTTTTCAACCTTTTTCATATCAAGGTCCATTATTTATTCAGCATTTGAGTCACGTACAGTACCACCATTTAGAGACCAGACCCAAGACTTAGAATATTTCGGTTTTCGTTGGATGAGATTGTGTTCACAATTCCATGCTGTATTGATGTTGGTGATCAAAATATTTTTTTTTAAATTAAGTAATGCAGATGTTTAACAATGATTTAACTCTTGAGAGCGTAAAATGAAACCAAATGGACCCGTAAGGGTCCATTTGGTTTCATTTTACGCTCCCAAGAGTTAAAGATCTACCTAACAAGGGTCCATTTGGTTACCAACTCTCCATCATTTAGCTGGGCACCACCTGGAACAACCCTCAAGGACCACTGGTGGTCCCCGGACCACTGGTTGAGAAGCACTGTTGTAGAGTATAACTATGGTCTGATCCCTGTGCTCGTTGGCTGAACTATACCATCATATTTGCCTGATGAAGAAGACCTATAAGGTCGAAACGTTGCGCCATTAATATAATTGTTTTGGAGCTTTAAACCCGGTGTGCGGATGTTTGAACCTTTTTTCTCGTTGTCAGAACTATACCGTATCATGGATCTGTGTCTGTGTGTCTAAAATACTTCTCCCCATGATATCGACTACATGAAAGTATTACCATGACCACCTAGAATATTGTCTCCCCACTCCTCTTGCCTCATCGATTTACTGATTGATCCAGAATTCCTCCACACATCCCTCCATCCGATGTATGAGTTACCAGGCAGCGGTTCCGGTAGGAGACACAAAGGAGACTCTTTATTGTGTCTCCTACCGGAACCTAATCGATAGAAACAACGTCATTTTGGGGGTGAACTGTGTGTGTGTGTGTGTGTGTGTGTGTGTGTGTGTGTGTGTGTGTGTGTGTGTGTGTGTGTGTGTGTGTGTGTGTGTGTGTGTGTGTGTGTGTGTGTGTGTGTGTGTGTGCGCGTGCGTGCGTACCAAAAGTATGCAGAATGTCCCATTTCGCAAGTTTTCAAATGTATACAATCTTTTGAAAATAGCAGATCTACATGCTCACAATGCGTCTCATCGTGACACATTGTGAGCTTGTAGATCGGCTATTTGGCCGAAATGTTTAAAGGGCTGAAGTGGTTAATGTATTTTTTGTAATAATAATAAAAATCTACAATCTACTATCTAAGTAACTAGTAACTCAAATAATTGTAGTGGAGTAAAAAGTACAATATTTGCGTGTGTGTGTGTGTGTGTGTGTGTGTGTGTGTGTGTGTGTGTGTGTGTGTGTGTGTGTGTGTGTGTGTGTGTGTGTGTGTGTGTGTGTGTGTGTGTGTGTGTGTGTGTGTGTGTGTGGGTGTGTGTGTGTTTGTGTGTGTGTGTCTCTCTCTCTCTCTCTCTCTCCACAGCCCTGCTACGAGCGAGTGAAAGACTGGCTTAATGAGAACCTGGTGGCTCTTTGGATCTTCGCCCTGTGCACTGCGCTCACTCAGGTAATTAAAAAAAAATCTGCACGGTTGTTTTTTTTTGTAACTTTACCACTTAAATAAACCCTATACCTGGTGTACCAGAGTCCCTCAGGACTATATACTATAGTGACTTTTCTGTTTTCACTCCACAATACTAAATTGTCTTCCACTGAAAACAATCTACAAGCTCACAAACAATGCGTCGCGTATAAATCTGCTATTTTTTAGTAGCCAACATATGAATAGATAAAGTGGTTTAAATGATTGTGATCTTATATTGACTACTTTTGCTGGGGACCCCCTGGAACCACCCCCCAAGGAAGGACCCCCTGGAGGTCCCCAGACATCACTTTGGAGAACCACTGCCCCGAGACTGTACCAGACAGCAGACAGCAGATCCCCTCCCTATCAGATCCCGTTCTCCACTCAGTCCTTTAAGTCCTCGACACTCTGTTTTGTTCTCACGAGCCATTAGAATCCCTCCATGTTGCTGGTATTTATCATCGCTTTGATTTCATTGCTTTTAACGGTTTATTTATGTTCTTACTCTGTTTATTGCTGATTGCTTTCTCTGTGCCTTTGAGCTGCCTTTGGAGCTGCCCCTGTATGTCTTTGTTTACGTCGATGGTCGGTGTAATGTGTGATTTAGCTATGCCTCCTGCTCTGTGCGGCACTCTGGGTCAACAACGGTTGTTTTTGGACTGAGATCCGTCTCCGTCCCAATAAACAGCCCGCGGAAAAGGGGCGTGCACTTCCTTTCATACCCCTACCCAGGAAAGGGGGCGTGGCTGTAGAAAGGCGGCGCGCCTGGAAAAATGGGTCAGAGGGTGCTTTATTTTTGTAACTATTATTCCATGAGTGAGTGATGTTCCATATAACGTCACTCTATGAAATAATTTGTCCGAATTGTTTTTCTTTCCTTTTCTTTTTGCTTTTTCTTTTACCCCTTTTTTCTTCTCATTTTTGTCATTATGCCAAAACACATTTTTGTGTGTGTTGTCACGGCTGTTGTATCCCACTGGCTCACCTGCCAGTGAGGAGCCCCCGCCGGGAGGAGGGGGCGGGCGGAGTAGAACATGACCTGACCCCAATTACACCAAAACAAAACTGAACTTTGAACATTCAGTGGATTTTCTGTGATCTGGGCTGGGCAGAGGCGATGATCGACAGGCAAAATCCCTCAACAGCGACACCCGCAGGCAAATCTTTTTTTTTTTTTTGAGGCCTCAGAACACAGAGAGAAAAAAACCTGCCATGGCTCACTGGAGTGGATTTTTCAGTTAAAATCTTACTTAATACACATTTGAAGGACCATGATGAAGACTTTTAATGTTTTGTAAACCAGTACAACCCTTTTTAATTACTTGAATATTCTATTTGTCACATTTGTTTGTTTGTTTGTTTGTTTGTTTTTGTGCAGATCCTGGGCCTGGTGTTCTCCATGACCATGTTCTGTCAGTCAGTCAAAGTAGAGACGTTCTACGCCTAGCGGAACCTACAGTATACGGAACGGAAACCTCCCGTTTTTTGGGCCTTCGACAACAGACTATGTAATGTTTGTTCATTATAGAGGGACAAGACGAAGGGTGACAAGACCTTCACAGACTCTTTGGTTCACCCCACGAGGAGGAGGAGGGGGAGGGAGGAGGGGGGGGGGCACTGCAGGGTCCTGGTCACCCAGCAGGGGGCAGACTGACTGACTGACTGACTGACCATCATGATGTAACCAGTTCACAGTATTACCTTAACTATCTACAGAGCACACAGTGTAATAGCTATGTAATAACACCACCGCCACTTTCTATGGTTCTGCTCTTATATCGTTGGCTGGTCTGGTCGGGTCTGGTCTGGTCGGGGCAGAAACCTCGTATTTCCATACAATATATCTACAATTGTAGATATGCTATTTTTAACTAGTTTAAATGTATAAAAAAATATATATACAGTAATAAAAAAAGGAACGGTTGTGGACATACAAGGTTTCCACCCGACAGCTGACGATATACCACTGTTTCTCCACCAGGGGACCAAATAATGGACCCTTCCGGGTCTGTAAATGAATGAGAGTGTACAAATGGAACTCATTATTATTATTATTTATCTTTGGGACCCTAATCTACATGGTAAACTTCTCAGTGTTACTGTAACTCTGAGAGTGTAAAAAAATTGGGTCCATTTGATTCCATTTGTGCACTCTCAGAGTTACAGACCCGGAGGGGTCCATTTGGAACCCCCCATTGGGTGTCCCTGGAGCTGGACCAGTGTTCTATACAGCAGTGGTTCTCAAACTGTGGGGTCGGGACCCCCAGGGGGGTCTCCAGATGACAAACCAGCAACAGTAAACAAACCAACATACAGTATAAGTGTAAACAAGTGACAATTCAATGACTTTTAAGCCCCCTTTAATACCTCTAAAATTAAAATAATAAACTAATAATAAGTATGTTAACTATATTATAAAATAAATGTTGGCCAAATTGTCAAATTTTACCCAAGAAAGAGGCAAACATTTTGAAAATATTTTCACAATGTTCACAATATTTATCTGTTGAACCGAGTCAAAGAAAATGTAATGCCTCAACTCCTACAATTCCAGGTGCTTGTCAGGGTGGGGGGTCCCCAGTTCACATGTGATTATTTTGGGGGGTCTGAAAGGGCCTCAAAAGGTTGAGAACCACTGCTATTACAGTATATGACCAACTGTCATCTTTGTGATAATCATACAGTATTATGAGGTATAGGGCTGGGCCGTATGGACAAAATATCTAATGTCACAATGTGTGTGACCAAATACCTCCATATCCATATAGGTTGTGATGATAAGATCCTATTGTGACAATAATATACATTTTTGAAAATGTAAAAAAAAAAAAAACTATATATATACATAAGGCTTATAGGTAGGGTCTGATATTTTTTGGGGTTAAATTAACTGTTAAATAGCTCTGTATTCAGTACTCATTGCTATAGAGTGTTTGTTCAGTAACAGGACTCTCTCTGTCTCTCCAGCTCTTTATTAAACAGAAAATGCATTTTCAGGTCGTGATACCAATTTTATCCAATCAGGAGAGAGAACTCACACAGGATACAGATTAAACAAGTGAAATTGGAAGTGATGACACAAAGGAATGAGCAGACAAAATTGAAACAGTGAGTGACACTATACATTTTAAGCTGATAAATGAGGACTCTCTCTTGAGTTGGAGACAGAGAGACTCCTGTTACTGAACCAACAGTCTTGCAAATGCTTCAGAATATAGTGCTTCAACCTTCTACCAAAAACGTTTTGTTTTAACCGAAGAATATCACGTACCCTACCTTTTAATTGATTAAATCCAGGAAAAGACAACACTTCATATCACGATATCGATATAATATCAATATATTGCCCAGCTCTATTATGAACATAATATGGGGGGAGGGGGGTGTAATCTTTTTTTTTTTTCTTAAAATAAAATACAGGATCATCTAAAAGATGATGAATGTTTTTTTCCCCTGTAACATAATTAAAAAAGTGAAACTTTCATATAGGCCTATTCTAGATTCATTGCACATAAAGTGAAATATTCCAAACCTTTTTTCTTTCTTTTTTTTATCTTGATGATTACAGTATATAGGCCTACTGTAGTTGATTACTGTATATGACGTTTTCCACAATATTCTATTTTTTTGTAGATGATCCTGTATGTATTAAGTTTTAAATTATTTGGAATCATTTGATGCTTATTTGTAAAGGAGTTTTTTTCCAATGGGAGCTGTACGGAATGTGGTTGTTGGGCGAACTTGCAGGTGTTTTATTTGGTTCAGTGCATGGCTCTTGCAGTGGTGTGTGTATTAAATGTTTTTTGGCTCATGTAAACCAAACGTGTGTCATTCTTTGAATGAGGAAAGACAAAGACTTGATTTAATTATTGAGGGTTATATTTAAAACATTATAAACAAATAGCCCACCCAGTTAAGCAGTCCTGTCCAATACTGACACAAAATAGCTGTATTCCTGGGTATTAGTTACTCTCTGCTGTTGTTTACTGGTGGCAGCATAGAATTAAGTGGTACCACAAAAATAGGTGTTACCACAGGACTACCACGGGGGTACCACCCCAGGCACTATCAAGGTACCACAACTTTAATATGTGATCCAGTGGCATTTTTCATATTGGAAAGAAATTGGGCCTCTTCCTTACTTCCTTCACAGGTGTTACCAATTATGCTAATGAAGGCTCTGTTCCATTTAAGATAACACCGTTTCTGTCTACTCACTCAGTGTCTCATTGGTGGGGCTTTGGGGTGGACAGTTCAGAAACCTGCCCACCAGTGACATCATCGATGGGGATTCCAAGCTAATAGAAACTGCACCCTATCTCTTTCTGGAAAATTATAGCGTATTATTCTTGCATTAATAAAAAAATCACACCTGTGTGAAGGTAGCGGCGCCTTTGATATATTTTGTCATAGATATGTGTTTCTACTAGAGAAACAATATTAAATCTCTGTAAATTTATTTCAAGGCTTCCAGTGGCACTAAATAGTGCAATTGGAAGCGAATCACCAAATGCATTCCAAGGTAAGTGGCAAAAACTGATCTGTCATAGCTGATAGAGTGGGTACCTAAAAAATAAACTTTGTGTGTGCGTGTGTATAAATGTGGTACCAGAAAGATATGTATGTGTTATGAAATAATCTATACAATTTATAAGCCGTACCCAGAGTATTTATGTTCCGGACTTTTACAGTTTATATAAAAAGTCATGAATAGTAACATAGTGATGTCATGAATAGTGACCAATCAGAACGTTGACGGACCTGACCAATCAGAACGTTGACGGACCTGACCAATCAGAACCTTGGCGAGCCTGACCAATCAGAACGTTGACGGACCTGACCAATCAGAACCTTGGCGAGCCTGACCAATCAGAACGTTGACGCAAAAGCCAGGTATAGAGGGCTAATATCCGCTCTATACCTAAAGGTATAGAGCGGCTAGCGCCGCTAAAAATACGAAATGACAAAACCTGCCTATACCGATGATGTCACAGGTAGGCCAATCTGGGAACACAGAGCTAACTGAAAATGAAAAACAGCGACCTCTGCTGTTTGTTCTATCTCAGTTAGCTCTGGGACAATGACGACGCAGCACACGTGCTCAAGGAAACCAGGGTTTTGGTCTGCCTTCACCGCTCCACTTCCGGGTGGTGCGACTATATTTCATTCCCACTAACAATATTTCTACACGGAACACTAACACCACTTCTCCCAGAGAACATGGTTTTGGTTATAAGCCCACTTGTTTCTATGATGAAAGAGTAAGTTCAAATGTGAATATCTTTCCGTGGTTTTGTCTGCTCCGCGGACGCTATTGTTAAATTAGTTTCGGTTAGTTTCGAGGGGGGAAGGCTCGACGGACACGTGAATCCCGCCCACTACATTTGATTGGGTAAAGCGCGGCCTGCTTCCTGATCTGAAGGCACGCCCACTTGTAGGCCAGTGTGTACACGTTATGACGAACCTTCACGACAGATTCCAACGCAGAGCAGAATCTGTTCTTGAGAGATTACTGGTAGGCAGGTTTCCGAGCCGTCCACAGTCTTCCTCTGAGACACAGAGCAGAACGGACAGAAATAATGTTGTCTTTAAATGAGCAAGAGTGAGGAGCAATTACAGTATTATGAACCCAGTGAGCCATAGTCGGCTATTAGACCTCCGTCTAAAACGGGGTTATAATTGGTCTAACAGTGAATTTTTTTTAGACGTCTAGGCTTAGCCTAGACGTTGATTAGCTGTTTTTTAAGCATCTATATATAGACGTCTATATTATAGACGTCATTTCAACGGCTGTAATATAGACGGTTTATAAATAGATGCTTAAAAAACAGCTAATCAACGTCTAGTCTAAGCCTAGACGTCTACAAAACGTTCACTGTTAGACCAATTATAACCCAGTTTTAGACTAGCCCTTAGATGTATTTTAGACGTCTAATAGCCCGAAAAATGCTCAGCGGGAAGCTGGGTTGGAAATATGTGCTCCTTTCAAGTCAGTCTAACATGCAGTCAGCTGAGTGTGAATGAACACAAATGAAACATTGTGACAGATCTAACATCTGTGACGGGTCATTATTGTGTGTGACATCACAGTGACATCACAGTGACATCACAGTGACATCACAGTGACATCACAGCGACATCACAGTGACATCACAGCGACATCATACAGTCACATCAAACCAGCCTTATCCCTTTATGAGAGTCTATCCTATCAGGTCACTGTAATAAGAGCCTTTTACACAGCCTGGAGCATGTCTGTCTGTCAGTGTTGCCAGTCACGTCACAATGCTACATGTTGTGAGCTTGTAGATCGGCTATTTAAAAAAAGAAAATGAAATAAAATGTGCAATATTTGAAGTTTTTTTTTTTTACATTCTAACAACACAAATCTGGCACGTGGGTCCCTGGCACAAAACATTTTCAGATGGGGGTTATAGGGACAAATACATGTTCATTTGGGGGTCCATGACATGAACATATTTGAGAACCACTGGTTTAAATAATATTTTAAAAAGAATTGGAAGCAAGCACACATAAACGCAACCCGCAACTGCCAATATTTACAAGCAACTTTTCATAAAAAGAAGCCCAAAGTTGCTTATAATAAGCGTACATGGCAACACTGCTGTCTGTCTGTCTGTCTGTCTGTCTGTCTGTCTGTCTGTCTGTCTGTCTGTCTGTCTGTCTGCCTGCCTGCCTGCCTGCCTGCCTGTCTGTCTGTCTGTCTGTCTGTCTGTCTGTCTGTCTGTCTGTCTGTCTGTCTGTCTGTCTGTCTGTCTGTCTGTTTGTCAGTCTCCCCTGACTCTCTCTCTCTCTCTCTCTCTCTCTCTCTCTCTCTCTCTCTCTCTCTCTCTCTCTCTCTCTCTCTCTCTCTCTCTCTCTCTTCATCCTCCCTCTCTCCTGCTTCCCTCTCTCTCCCCCATTCTCTCTCCCTCCCCTCCACAGTGTTTCACAGAGAGATTAATCTTACAGTCTTTGACGTTTCCTGTGACCTCTGTGTGAACCATGAGGTCACTCCCACTTCCTCCATTCTATCATTATTATTGTCTGTATACTGTACACACTTGTGTACAGAGACAGAGTGTTATTATTGTCTATAATACTGTACACAGAGACAGAGATAACATGAGGTATGGTTCCACAGAGACACACTGTAGCGTTCACTGTTTGCAGTGGTGGAAAAAGTAGGCTCCCAATTTGTACTTAAATAAAAGCAATACTGCAATGCAGAAATACTCTGTTACATAAAGTCCGGAATTCAAAAAGTACTTGATAAAAGGTAGGCTAAAAAACGTATTGGTATCAAAAGGGTACCAAAAGTAGAAAGTAGGCTACTCATTGTGCAGAATGTCCCATTTCTCAAGTTTTCAAATGTATAAAAAATCTTTTGAAAATAGCAGATCTACAAGCTCACAATGCGTCGCATCGCGACGCATTGTGAGCTTGTAGATCGGCTATGCATGTAGGGCTGAAGTGGTTAATGTATTTTTTGTAATTATATCAAAATCTGCAAAGCAACTAGTAACTAAAGTTTTCAAATAATTGTAGTGGAGTAAAAGTACAATATTTGCCTCTGAGATGTAGTGGAGTAGAAGTGAAAGTACAGAAAATTGGAAACACTCAAGTAAGGTAAAAAAAATACCTCAAAATTGTACAAAAAAAAGTACCGTACTCGAATAAATGTACTAAGTTACTCTCCACCACTGCCTATACTGTACACAGAGACAGAGACATTTGGTGTTGCTATGGTTTCCACAGGGACACACTGTAGCGTTTCACTGTTTGTATTTCTCAACACATAACCTTGTGATCAGGTTGTTTGTTTGTTTTCTTGCGGAAAATCGAAGGCAAATACCAGCAGCGTGTGTTATTAGCCTGATATTGTCTATTGATTTGCCGTTGAATGTGTTGACTCTGTATTTCAGTCCCCACTGGACTAATTTACTGTAGATCAATATTTGCCAATACACCTGGATGTGAATACAATTATCCCTCTGCACAATACGCTCCTCACAAGTACACAATCCTGAGGGTTCATTATTTTAACCCATTCAATCCGGGAACGCATCTGTGTCATTTTAGATTTGAGCTATAGGCTAACCATTATTTTTACTTTGGCTATTCAAAAATTGTAGATCTACAAGCTCAGAGTGCGGCGCTACGACTCAAATCTTTGTTTCTGGAGGTCCCTGGAACAACATATTTTACAAATGTTTGCTTTAAAAGATGCATTCAAATATTTGCACACATTTTCAAGATTTTTCAAAAATAGCCAAAGACAAATCTTTGAATACATATATTTTTTTAAACAACATTTTTAACTAAAATCTTTGCTTCTGGGGGGTCCCTAGAACAAAACATTTTGATGGGGATCGGCGGCCAAAAACATGTATTGGGGGTCCTTGACAAGAAAAAGTTTGAGCACCGCTGATATAGCAAAATTAGTTTTTCATAAAACTGTTAGGATTCGGAAGACATTTGTCAAATGTTTGACAAATTATTTTGACAAAGGACAATTGTTCGCTTTAAAAATATATATATTCAAAGATTTTCACAAATGTTCACGATTTTTCAAAAATACTGTAGCAGATCTACAAGCTCGGTGCCGCGCTTTGAGCTTGTAGATCTGCTATTTTTGAATATCCAAAGAAATCTAAAATGACACGGATGCGTTCCCTGATTTAATGGGTTAAACACATTAACCAGTTAAACCGCTGTTAGTCTTGGAGAACTGGACTTGAGTTACGACCATGTGACAAGCATCCGCTTTTTAAAACGAGGCCAATAAGGAAGAGCCGTTAACCCTTGCAGTTCCCGTTAATGGCCCGGCAGATGTCGCTATTTCCCCGCTCCATTCAAGTAAATGAGGTTTTCATCGGACTTTACACTTGATTTTGTTACCTTTAGTACACATTTTCATAAATATTTTATGTTTTCAATCGCTAGTTTAAATATTTTTTTCAATTATCGTGATATGCGTTTAATAAATTGTGGTCCCATTCATTTCAAAATGAATGATAAAGTAGGGCATGTTTCTACTGGTTCTGCCGAGTCACATGACCATTAAGGGTGGACACTCAGTATTTAGCAGTGCACAGGCTCATAAATATTCATTTTGATAGCAAAGTTTGCTTTACTTTGAGTCATTTTAGTAGCCATAAGATTTTAGTCAATTAAATCTACAGTTCGTGTTCGTCAGTGGAAAAAAGGTAGTCGACAAAATGTTTTGTCATAGTTTAAGTCGACAAAATGAACACTGCTCAGATAAACAGGCATTGTTCCTCCAAAACGCTCGTTTGGTACAACAGAGAGGTCTTTTTGTTTCATAGGAAAGCATTAAAATGTCACTATTATTGTCTCTAAAGGTCATATTGAATGTTAGAGTGAAAAATTAAATGGGAGTTAATTAAAGCCATGAAGATAAAACAAACTGTTGAGCCTAATGATGCAGTTATTAAAGAGCAGATCAAAAGACTCATAATGCTGTGGAAACCCAGGGGTAGTGGAGGTGAGATTCACAATGAAACCTTTATTCAAAAGGTTGAGGGAAAAAGGGATGGTGGGCAGTGGTGGAAGTAATTAAGTACATTTATTCAAGTTCTTAACCCATTAAGACCTGAGGCCGGATCTAAAAAAAATCTAAATCCTAACAATTTTTCGGAAAAAAATATAGAAAAATAATTTTCACGATTTTTCAAAAATAGCAGATCTACAAGCTCATAGCGTGGCACTCGGTGCCGCGCTATGAGCTTGTATATCTGCTATTTTTGAATAGCCAAAGACATCTAAAGTGACACAGATGCGTTCCAGGTATCAATGGGTAATTTTGAGGTACTTTTACTTTACCGGAGATTTCCAATTGTCAGTATTTTTACTTCTACTCCACTACAGGCAAATATTGTATTTTCACTCCACTACAATTATTTGAAAACATTAGATACTAGTTACTTCGTAGATTTTGATTGTTTTTACAAAACATACATTATCCTTCGCATCGCAACGCATCGTGAGCTTGTAGATCGGCTATTTTCAAATGGCCGAAATGTATATAGGGCTGAAGTGGTTAATGGTTAAAGTAACTAGTAACTAAAGTGTTCAAATAAATGTAGTGGAGTAAAAATATGATATTTGCCTCTGAGATGTAGTGGAGTTAGAAGTAAAAGTACTGAAAATTGGAAATGCTTCAGTAAAGTAAAAATACTTCAACATTTTACTTAAGCGCAGTACTTGCGTAAATACTTAGTTACTCTCCACCACTGTCCAATAGCGTTCCATATGGTTCAGAATAATGAAACCTAACTTTCACTGATGTCCTTCTTCTCATTTCTTCTAACCCTAACCCTAACCCTTGGTGAGTTAAAGGAGTAGTTCACCCAACAAAATTAGTTATTTTCTATCAATTACACACCCCATGAAGCATTGAATTCATGGAGATGTTTTAGTTTTTGTCCATTCCTGAGCCAATAATTTGATGACTGGCGGAAAGATGCTAATGTATCCGGTAGGAGAGACCGCCGGTCATCAAATTATTGGCTTAGGAATGCGACAAAAACTAAAACAAATCCCCATGAATTCAATACTTCATGGGGTGTGTAATTGAAAGAAAATAAGTACTTTTTTGTTAAGTGTACTCAACTGGCTGATCGTCGGATGGGTTGCAGGATGACCACAGGATGACCACAGGAGGGGGACACGGTGGCGCAGTCGGTAGCGCTGTCGCCTCACAGCAAGAAGGTCCTGGGTTCGATTCCCGCCGGGGACACTGTGGGCGCTGGGGGCGTGTCTTCTCCTCCGCGTCATCAGCGCCCATACCCTAGGTGGGGTTGGCGAAAGGGCCTACTCTGTGTGGAGTTTGCATGTTCTCCCCGTGTCTCCCAGGGTAGTTAATACCCTCACAAAAACATGTAGTAATCCTGGTCTCTATACCGCTTCCCCCATGACAGCCGGGGCGCCTGATGGAGGGGAAGGGAACTGGTTGGAATAACGTGTTCCTTCCACGCGCTACGTCCCACCAGGGAAACTCCCCCCTGTCAGGTGACAAGAAGGTCAGTTGGCTCTCATGCACTGAAGGAAGCATGAGCTCGGCCCTGGCCTCCCCAGGCTGTGGGGGACTGGTGTAGCGCTGGTGTAGGGCTGGTGTAGCGCCCAGGATCACTTAGGAAATTGGCACCGGGTGAAAACAAAATGGGTTACAAAATCGCGGGAAAAAAATGATGAAGTAAAAAAAAAGGATGACCACAGGATGACCACAGCCTAGTAGCAGCTAAACCTGGACAGGATAGTACACTCCTTCCATCACCTCCCCCAGTCTGAGCTTGACTGACACATCTGAGGCTGAGCTTCCCCCATGGTTTGCCACAATGGACTGCTGCTCCAGTGTAGAACAGGGGTCTTCAACGTTTTCAGGCCAAGGACCCCCTAGCTGAGAGAGAGATGAAGCAGGGACCCCCTCTATATCGTATGAAATTGTGTTTCAGATTCGACATTTTTTGTTTACGTGGTCTGCTCTTTTTTCCCTCTACACCTATGCCTCTTTGCCAAAAATAGCCGATCTACAAGCTCACAACGCCTCGCGCGCTGCGAGGCGTTGTGAGCTTGTAGATCGGCTATTTTTGGCTAAAGTTTGGCTAAAGTTCTTTTTTTTGGTGAGATCTGATGTTCATAGTGACAGAACACTATGCAACCCAAAAAAAAAAAAAACAGAAGTCTCGCTAGACGAGATTGAAATCTCGTCTAGCGAGACTTCTGTTTTTTTGGACAGTGTTCTGTCACTATGAACGTCAGATCTCTCACAAAAAAAAAAAAAAAAAAGATATTAAAATATGTGATCTAACCTAAGGCCTATCCGCGCACCTTTTTAAGCTGTGGCGGACCAGGGGTGGAGTTATGAAATTTTTCTACTGTACCATTCATCCTAAGATATCATAACATCATAGAAAAGGTAGTAAAACTTTAGTCCAAAATTCTCCTTTAAGTAAAAGTATCAATACTGCAATGTAGAAATACTCTGTTACAAGTGAAAGTCCGGAATTCAAAAGCATTGGCATCAAAATATACTTATAGGACCAAAAGTAAGTAGTCAATATGCAGAATGTCCCAATTTCACAAGTTTTCAAATCTTTTGAAAATGGCAGATCTACAAGCTCACACCGCATCACGCGACGCGTTGTGAGCTTGTAGACCGGATATAGCTGAAGTGGTTAATGTATGTTTTGTAATAATAATCAAAATCTACAAATGAGCGTATAGATCGGCTATATTTCGCAGCGTGTCACCATCATAAACCAAAGCATAAAATATGGTAAAAAATATCACTTTAAATAGATAAGTGCTGACAATGGTTATAATAGGTTAAATAAGGACGTGCCGCGGTCATTTCAATGGGTTTTGAAATGCAACCGTTTTGAAGAGAGTCGTCTCATTTCTTTGACAGGCGTATAAAATAAAAAAAAGCCCTCAGCCTCTGTATAAAGGTAGAATATCATGTCTATTCTTTCTGGTGTCAGCATTTCAACACACAATCCCTCCAGTACATGTTCAGAGGAATGATGATGACACTATCCCCTATGATTGAACATCCTCCCTCACACTGTGGGAGCGCTGCACAGTCAAACAATCTACTATTCATTTAGAGTCAAAAAAAATGGAAAGAAAAACAGATTTTGCTGCATGGGTGAGAATTGTCAGCCTTGTAATAAAAGGCCTTACATCATTTTTTTCATTTCAAGGACCCCCGGTTTTATATTCACTAATAGGCCAAGGGTTCCCAAACTTTTCAGGCCGTGAAACCCAAAAGTTGTCGTATTATTTGAACTGGGGACCCCTGGGGACCCAATTCCCCAACCCCCCCACCCTGACAAGCACTTGGAATTGTAGCAGTTGAGGCGTTACGTTTAGTTTGACTCGGTTCAACAGAAAATAGTCGATCTACAAGCTCACAACGCCTCGCAGCGTTGTGAGCTTGTAGATCGACTATTTTCACAATGTTTGCCTCTTTCTTAGGTAATGTTTGCCAATACGGCCAATGTCTTTATAGTACAGTTTGTTGGTTACGTTTGACGTAGTAATGGTCTTATTATTAGTAAATTCTTTACATTTTAGGAGGTATTAAAAAGGTCTTAAAAGTCATTAAATTGTAACTTTGGGAAATGTGCAGATGCTGCCCACACTGTATGTTAGTTTGTTTACTGTTGAGTGAGAGAAAGCAAAGCAAAAGCAAAGCAAAGTTTGTTGTTTACCCAGGGTGTTGGACTAAGTGCGGAACTTATTTACAGCCAGACCCTGCATGGAAGCCTTGCTCAAGGGCTATTCAGCGGTGATTCATGATTGATGTGATGAATTGGGGAATCGAACTAGGGACATTCCGGTATCAAGGCCGCCCCTCTAACCACTAGGCCACCGCTGCCAGAGAAAGGACTGCACAGCAGAATGCCCACAACACTCCAGATTAAATAAAGGTCTTTAAGGCGCACAGCTCCATAATATCATAAAAGTGAGGGAATAGCCAGCGCACAATGAATGTCCTTTTCACATGGTTTTATTTGCCTCTCGCGGTCAGAAACAACGGACGCGTTTCAACCAAACAGGTGTTTGACGCCTCCGTTGTTTCTGTCTGTGAGGGGGCTATTTCCCCACTTTTACTATTGAGTGAGAAAACAATGTTGCACATTAAGCTATTCACCTGGGGACCCCCCGAAAATCATTTGGGGACCCCACAGTTTGGTAATCACTGCACTTAGGCCACACGGACCCCCATTTGATACCTGTGACCTTATACGGGTCCATTTGGTTCCATTTGTACACTCTCAGAGATACGGACCCTTTAAGGGTCCACTTATTGGACCACCCTGGTGGTCCCCGGTCCCGCCGACCTTCGATCAGAAACAACACGTCACATAATTATTATCAGCATGAAAATCTAAATTCCCCACAGAAGAAATAATAACCCACGCTGTGTGAAGCGTCACCATAATGTAGCTCTGATCAAAGTCTGTCAGACACAAGTTCAGAATTAATGACAGTTATTCTATTTGCGTTGCGTCGATCGCTTCACACCCTGCCATCAAAATAAAAAATATTATCCCCCAAAATATATCATCTTGAAAACATAATGTCAGACACTTCTTTTCACTTACACACTTCACTCCTCCTCGCCTTCTGCTGTAGTGTTACTACTGTATGTGTCCCGTTGTCATCTCATCATAACGTGGAAATTAATTAGCGCCTTAGCTGGTGACAGTCATTTCAAAACTGGTGATTTATTCACATCAAGATCGACTCTTGATGTTGATTTATTTGGCATGTGTATTTCTTTCATGTTCCTCTGTCTGCCATGTTGTTGCTGGCTGCCAAAAATTGAGTTGGAAATATTTCAATTTGAACTCCATAAACAGCATTAATGACGCCTGGACCTGGAGTTGATAGCAGCGCTGTTATTGAATAAAATGTCGTTTTGTCCAATCTGTATGTATAAATTATACAATTGGGGTGGTTGTGTTTTGTCTCCCTGCTCTTCTATTGAGACATTTAGATCGTGTCAAAGGTCATGTCTCACCTAGACACATGATCTGACATGAATTTTGACCTGAAGGTCAAGATTACATTTATCCCCTGAGCAAGCAGGCAGGCTCTATTAGCTCAACGGTAAAAAATGTCAGCACTTGCGCATTAAACCGGGTTCAAATCCAGGGTAGAGGAGGAAACATAGTGCAGCTGGTTATATAGCAATATCAACCATTTTAAAGGCACTTTAATTAAATAAGCTCTACTGTATATACTTTGTTGACTGGAGTCCCCCAAGGCTCCATCCATAGCCCACTCCCTTTTTCCCCCCTCTATCCCAAATATATTTTCCAAAATAGCTGATGTACAATCTCTTGCGAACATTAAAGGACGACTTCACCCATTTTCATCCTATCTTTGTATCATTGGTCCGCACTGATGCTCATTATAATATGGTACCATTTCTGTCTACTCACTCTGTGTCTCAGAGGAGGGCTGTGGACAGTTCAGAAACCTGTCTACCAGTGACATCATCGATGGGGGATCCAAGCTAATAGAAACGGCAGTCTTTCTATTTAAGTTAGTATGCTATAATGGAAGCCACTGTTATTGCGTTAATACACATCTAAATTTAAAACATTGAAATCGTGTTTTTAAAACAAGACCAGGAGACCTGGTTCTGCCAGACGCAGAATAAGTACTTATTGTCTCCGCCAGGAGACATTGTTTTCACTTTCCACATGTCAAGCTAACATTGGTCAAGCCTCACGTGACACGTGACAATACGGTGAAATAGTGTGATCTGATTGGCTAGTGACGTATAGCCATAGAGGTATAATATAACTAGAGGGCGGATTGCCCCGCCCCCAGCTATCATTTCAATGAATGTGCTCAGTGGCGTTTTGAAGCACCCGGAAGACTGCCGGAAGTAGAATTATTGAGTCGATTTTGACCACACGTAGAGTTATGAGCATGCGCACTAGTGTCATTTTTGCGTTCTACGGCAGCCCGTGTGTCAAGGATTGAACGCGAGATATTTATGAAATTCACTGGAGATGCCTATGTATATGTAAATGCATATGTATTTATGTATAATATGTTTACATATTTATATCTATATATATAAATATATATCAGTATGTTTTGCTCGCGCATGTATTTCTCCCCGCCTGCAGTTCCAGCTTTGGCCACTGGGGTGGCGGCTTCAAGATTTCTCAGCGGCTCTGGGGGCTTGCGTATAGCGGCCTATAAATACATGTGTCACTTTGAAAGAGTCTTAGCCTCTTTCAAAGTGAGGTAAGACAGGAATAATCACGAAATGGCTGAGAAATGGCGGATACTGTAACAATTGGATAGGACACTTACACAGACAGGACAGATAGGACACTTACACAGACAGGACAGATAGGACACTTACACAGACAGGACGGATAGGACACTTACATAGACAGGACGGATAGGACACTTATACAGACAGGACGGATAGGACACAACACAAGTCTGCTGGCGGAGAGTTGTGCTCCGAGGAGCACAAGTCTAGTTAGCTCTGATCTTACTTTATAAGATCAGAGCACTACGTCACGGCTAAGCCGGACTTCACATGACGTGTCAGCCTGTGTCTATGCCCATGTATGGACGAAAGGGGGACAGACTTTTATGGCTGGGGCCTAAGGGCAAAGGGGGCATGCCCATGTATGGAGAAAACAGGTACAAAGCCTGTAGGCCGACCCCTTGGGTCTGGCAACAAAAACTAAACCTGCCTAACGATAATATAATGTCACTGGTAGGTGGGTTCCTGAAGTGCCCACAGCCCTCCTCTGAGACACAGAGTGAGTAGGAAAAACATTCTACCATTTCAATGCATCATGAGCATTAGAGAGGACCAATTATGAAGATAGGTTGAAAATTAGTGAAGTCGTCCTTGAAGTCTCCGTGAGGAAAATAGTGAGACCAGGGCTCATGTGGTTAAACAATGATTTAACCCTTTAAGACCGGGAACGCATCTGTGTCATTTTAAGATTTCTTTGGGTCTATATAATAATAGCAGATATACAAGCTCGTAGCGCGGCACCGGCACTCAAATTTTTGCTTCTGGGGATTTTACAAATGTCTTCTAAACCTAACATCCTACTGATGTTGCTATATTTTCAATGGTTTTCAAACTTTTTTTCATGTCAAGGACCTCCAAAATAATATGTATTTGTCCGTGGACCCCCTCCCATCTCAAAATATTTTGTTCCAGGGACCCCCAGAAGCAAAGATTTGAGTTAAAAATGATTTGCACAAAGATTTTTCTAAAAATAGCAGATATACAAGCTCATAGCGCGGCACTCGGTGCCGCACTATGAGCTTGTATATCTGCTATTTTTGAATAGCCAAAGAAATCTTAAAATGACACACATGCATTCCCTTCCCGGCCTTAAAGGGTTAAAAAGCAGAGGGCTGGCAGCATGGGTGGCCTCTTGTCATCTCCCGTCTTTTTTAATCTAGACATCACAACACCCAGGAGGTTCCTTCTCCTGGCTGGTGCGTCTAATAAGGGGATTAAAGATCTTAAGATTGCTGAAAATCCAGACCCAAGTGGAGTCTTGTAAAAATGATCACTTTTGAGGCTTAGTGGCGAGGCACACAAATCTAATTAAAAACCAACAACACCACCAATGTTGCCATGTCCACTTATTTTTTACAAGCAACTTTGGGCTTGTTTTTCTGTTAAGTTGCTTGTAAATATTGGGTGTTGAGGGTTGCGTTTTTTGGGGGGCTTGCTTCTGCAGTGTGCTGTAGTTGTTTATTTGGGCTTGCTTCCTAAATTCGTTTAAAACAGTGGTTCTCAAACATTTTCATGTCAAGGACCCCCAAAATTAATATGTATTTGTCCACGTATCCCCATCTGGAAACATTGTATGCCAGGCAGGGACCCCGTACCAGCTTTGTGTTGTTAAAATGTTTCAAAAATATTTTAAAAAATGTCACTTTTTCTCCCCAAGATTCTTTTGAAAATAGCAGATCTACAAGCTCACAACGCGTCGCATCGCGACGCGTTGTGAGCTTGTAGATCGGCTATTTTCAAATAGCCAATGTGTATAGGTTTAAACCGCTCATGTGACATGTGGCCTACCTAACCTGGCAACACTGGACACCACAGATGCAGCAGGGAGAAGCTGGAATAGGAGCAATCTCACAGGTGTTGAGGCTTGCTCCTGTCGAGAACCTGGCAGCACAGAACAGCAGAGTCTGATAGAGAATTATTCACCTCTCTAAGCGGTGTCTGCACTTGTAATTACTGCAAAGTCTGGGCTTGTACTGGACAAGCCCCAGGTGTGAGTGTGCACAGATTTACTATTGTCGCTGTCGGGCAGAAACCGGCCCAATATTTCATCTTTTTCTGTTATATATATAATTGTTTTTACACTTCTTCCTATGAGTGTCGTGCAAAAAAAGCAAAAATAGCTGATCTATGATACGATGCATTGTGAGCTTGTAGATCGTCTATTGTACTGTATCTGTTTGATCATTTTTTTTAATCTTTGCATATATAATGACATTGAACCAATAAGATTGTGACTAAATAATGAACTACATTGGATCCATAGGAACAGGTTATTTTTTCACATTTCCTGAAAAGTAACATATACTGGACATACAAGCTGTCCATCCGACAGCAACGGTATGTTTCCTTCCCAGATTGTTTTGTTATTGTTGTAGTTGTTGTTGTTAAAAACACGTTAAATAGCTCTTTATTGTGCTAGTAATCATTGCTATAGAGTGTTTGTTCAGTAACAGGAGTCTCCATGTCTCTCCAGCTCTTTATTAAACAGAAAATGAATTTTCAGGTCAGGATACCAATGTAATCCAACCAGGATAGAGAACTCAGACAGGATACAGATTAAACAAGTGAAATTTGAAGTGATGACGCAACGTTTTTTTTTAACCCAAATATCACCTTTTGACTAAATAACATCGGATTGAGAAGTAACAGATTCTGGACATACAAGATTTCCATCCAACAGTGACAATATGCTTTCTTTCCAAACGTGTCATGTTAATAAGAGTAGATCTGATCTGATCAAATAAAATGTACACATACCAACACTTAGTGTCTGGCTTTGATCTGCTATGCGTATTTCTCCCTGATCAGTGGAGAAGTCTGCCTCTCCATTCAAAGCACTTTCTCTACTGTATTTCTGGTAGTTCTGTTGGTGGCATGACATCCCAGAGAATAAATTAAAGATCATAATCTCTACAATGAATAATTATAAATGACTCCAGCTTTAGGCCTTGAGGTCAGTTACCCAGAGCTATTCATTTCACAGTGTTTAAATGGATCGCTTCGGAATTGGAGTAGGACAACTGAATTAACATCTCTCCTTTTCTCGCATCAAATGAATGATCTATACGTCGTGCATATAGACAACATGTAAATCTAGTGCTCTTTGCTGAGAAGGGTTTATGGAAATTTATAATTTCCTGCAAACTTTCAATTAAATTGCTGCGTTAATACCCTCTATGGAATGAATGAATGAAATGTAATTGTTGAGAGTAGAATAATTTTTAACCTTGGGTTTAGTGTCCCTATTCTGGGGGGAACAATCAGCGAAAAATAGGCGATCTACATGCTCACAACGCTCTGTGTCGTGAGCTTGTAGATTTTGTGTTGAGGGAAAGACTAGCGGCCAAGCGGGCCTAGTATAGAGCCCTGGGGGACTCCAGTTCAGCTAAGCATATAGGGGCTTCCCATTTAGGCTACTGGCTAGTGGATAAGACGTTTTGCTTTTTAGTGTACAGTACCTTGCCTCGCAGGAGAGCAAGGTTCGAATCCTGAGCGCCACATATACCGTATACTATGTATTTATACAGTAGATTGTTGTTGTCGACACGTTTCGAGCTTGTAGATCTGCTACTTTTGAATTTCCACCTGTATTTTGCTGCGGACCCGCCGCATTAAAAAATATTTTGTGCCAGGGACCTTCAGAAGCAAAGATTTGAGTTTAAAATGTTTATTTAATTTGAGTAAAGAAAATAAAGTATATATTCAAAGATTTGCACAATGTTTTACTTAAGTAAAAGTATCAATACTGCAGAAGTAAGTATGTAGAAGTAGGCTACTCCGTTTAAAGTAAAAGTCCGGAATTCAAAATTCACTTGAGTAAAAGTACAAAAGTATTGGTATCAAAAAAGTATCAAAAGTAGAAAGTATATTATTATCATAATGCAGAATGTCCCATTTCACAAGAAAAAATCCTTTGAAAATAGCCGAAATGTAAATTTTGAATAAAAATGAATGATTTTAATAAAATAATTAATCAATTTTTATTATTTTGCGTTCTTTTATTTTACGGGCTGAAAGAGTGACTTTGAGAGCTGTTTCACCGTACAACGTAAGTCAATGAGGAGCATATTTTGAATGATCAGTTTCTAATCAATGGAGCAGATTCTTAAGGATTATTTTTGATTTCTTGTCCATGGAGGGTCTATTAGAAGTCTGTGTTGTGTGCTTGTAGATCTGCTATTTTCGGTTAATGTCCCCCTCAGAATAGAGATGCTATAGGGTTCAAATAGTTAATGTAAAATAAAAGAGTTCATATCTGCCCCCCTGTAGTAACTCTGAGGACCCCCTAGGGGTCCCGGACCCCCTGATGAAGATCCCTGGTATAGAAGGTAAAGCCGGTCTGTTATCTTGTTGCCTCGTGCGCTCCAGAACCCAAGAAGCATTGTTGCAGCAAAGAAAGAAACTATTATTCATTCATTTATTAATTCATTCTTATTTTTATTTCATTTTATTGTGTAGCACAGCACACAATATCCAGTTGAAACAAAGTCACCAAAGTCATCTAACTTTGAGTTGCCTATAATAGTGTGGTGGCTTATTTTGTCTTATTTAACTTACTGAATTGTCTTTGTTTGCTAGAACTGAACTAAACTTTGTTCAATTAAAACAAAAAGTCTTTCTCTTGGGAGTTATTTATTACTCAACAGGTGTGCTTGCTTAACATGTCAGACGGTCCCTAGAAGAAGGTACTGTTTTCATCCAGGCTGTAAATATAAGATATCTAGAAGGTACTGTTTTCATCCAGGCTGTAAATATCAGATATCTAGAAGGTACTGTTTTCATCCAGGCTGTAAATAAGGTTTTCATCCAGGGCACCACCTGAATGACAGTGTTACTTTATAGCACCTTACATTTATGTCATATCATACACTCTATACTGGTCGTTTAACCACTTAGACCCCAGCATTTTCTGGGGGGAACATTAGCCAAAGATGTACGATCTGTAGAGGGAAAAAAGAGCAGACCAAGTAAACAAAAAAAAGTATCATTTACTTGAGCACCTGCCCCTCAAAATGTCTGTGCACGCCACTGCATCTTTTCACCTTTATCAGTGTATGAAGTACAAAGCATTAAGAAATACTTTGCCTGAATGTATTTCTTTACTGAGTCCAGTATAGCAGTGGTTCTCCAAGTAGGTTCTGGGGACCCCCAGGGGTCCTTGAGGGGGTTCCAGGGGGTCCCCGGTCAAATGGTTTATAGTTAGGAAGTATAGGAACCAAATGGACCCTTATGGGTCTGTAACTCTGAGAGTGTACACATGGAACCAAGTGAGCCCGTAGATTAACACTGATACAGTGTAGATTTGGGGGTCCCCAGAGATCAAAATGGTATGGGGGGGGTCCATAGCCTGACGCATATCATATGAAACTGGGGGTCCTTGAAATTGGGCTATTCAAAAATAGCAGATCTACAAGCTCACAGCGCTACGAGCTTGTAGATCTGCTATTTTTGAAAAATTGTGAAAATGTGTGCAAATCTTTAAATATATATATTTTTAAAGCAAACATTTTTAACTCAAATCTTTGCTTCTGGGGGGTCCTTGAACATACACATCCAAACATACTTTTTTTTCAGAAAACTGTTGGGACTTAGAAGACATTTGTAGATTCGGCTTCAGGCCTTAATGGGTTAACCCTTTAAGACCGGGAATGCATCTGTGTCATTTTAAGATTTCTTTGGCTATATAAAAATAGAAGATCTACAAGCTCATAGCGCGGCACCGAGTTTTTAACTCAAATCTTTGCTTCTGGGGATTTTACAAATGTCTCCTAAATCCTAAAGTACCTTTTTCCTAAAGTTTTTTACTTATTTATTTATTTATTTATTTTTTACTTATGTTGCTATATTATCAATGGGTTTCAAACTTTTTTTATGTTAAGGACCCCCGAAATAATATGTATTTGACCGCGGACCCCCTCCCATCTAAAAATATTTTGTTCCAGGGACCCCCAGAAGCAAAGATTCGAGTTAAAAATGTATATAAAAGATTTGCACAAAATTTCAGGATCTTTCTAAAAAATAGCAGATCTACAAGCTCATAGCGCGGCACTCGGTGCCGCGCTATGAGCTTGTAGATCTGCTATTTTTGAATAGCCAAAGAAATCGTTTAACCACCCGAACCCCAGCATCCCTATTGTGTGGGGGGGGGGGGGGGGGGGGGGGGGGGGGGGGGGGGGGGGGCATCACGCGTTGTGAGATTTGGTGTACAGTAGATGGAAAAAGAACGCAGTGAGGTGAAGTGGTTAAACTGAAGTGATATATTGATGATTTCCAAATATTATCAAAGTATTGGTATAATGGTATGGTATTAAAAAGGTCTTAAAAGTCCTGTCAGGGGACCCCCACCCCCAAAATCATGTGGGGACCCCCCCTGGGGGTCCAGACCCACAGGTTGAGAACCACTGGCCTAGGAAACAGGGAGGGGTGGGGCTATAAGAGTCCTCTAATGGTCGGCCCTTCCCCCTCTCTCAAACACAAATGTTTGAGACCCAGCTGTGTTGTTTGGAAATAAAACAACTCTTATAGTGAAATAAACAACTCATTGTGTAAAATTATTCCACATGGACCTTGAGTAGAGTTATATCAGTGTTTACCAGGCTGTTAAAACAAGCTGTTAAAACACACTGTGTGACCAGACTGAGGAAACATTATCTCCATCCAAATGAAACAAGTGAGTTTTCTACAGGTGTGTTAGCTACGTAGCTTAGCTAATTAACTGCTTAGCATTAAGGAATTGATGACATTGCGTGTAATTTCACTTTTATTTGACTTGGTAAAAAAAAGCGACAACTATATGTGAGAATGAAGCCTTGCTGTGTGAAATGACTATGAACAGTGTTTGTTTTAGCCCTAAAACATGACCGTCATATCATGAGTCATGTATTAACTTCAACCTGGTGTTTGCACTTTCTCTATTTACGGCCCGTACATCTACATGAACGTTCAGATCTCAAATATAAAGTGCTTACCACATGGCCACGGATGTTACAATTATGGACAGGTCCTCAGAAGTACCCGTATCTTCCGTATTGTTTAATAAATAGCATTTTAATCCGGTCAGTGGCCATTTTTTTCTGGCTTTCGCCATGTGCTTTAAACCATGTGACCCTATCGGTTGGGAGATGTATTGCACTCTTGTAACTCTATGAGGAAAATGGCCACCGATCGGATTAAAATGCTATTTATTAAACAATATGGAAGATACGGGTACTTTTGAGAGCTTGTACATAATTATAACATCCGTGGCCATGTGGTAAGCACTTTATATTTGAAATGTGAACGTTTATGTAGATGTACAGGTTGTAAATGGAGAAAGTGCAAACACCAGATTCAAGTTAATCCATGACGGTCAGTGCTGTAAGTAAGTACATGTACTCAAGTACTACATACTCAATACATTCACTTCTACTCCACAGCATCTCAGAGATAGGTGTGTGTGTGTGTGTGTGTGTGTGTGTGTGTGTGTGTGTGTGTGTGTGTGTGTGTGTATTAAAAAATAGATCTACAAGTTCACAACGTGTGAGCTTGCATTCTTGATATTTTTTATACATTTTGAAACCTTTAAAGAGACATTTCTGCATAATGAGTACTTATACTTTGGTGCTTTGAGCTATTTTTTAATTGGAATCCTGATTTCTTTTGGTGCTATTTTTGAATTGGAAAAGTAGCTTTTATTTAATTTCCAATGCATTTACTTACTTATATGTCAACTTTATGAACTTAAATACAATACGTTGGACATAAAAAAGACAATAGAATTTTAATACTAGTTATTTAAGCTACTAATATAGATTGAAGTAATTAAAGCGGGTCATGTTTGCATGTTTAGAATCATAACAGCTGAAATCAATAATATATCAGTATTCTGATATTAACCTGCGGGCCGCATTAACCCTTGAAGCCTTGAAGAAGCATCTGTGTCACTTTTTGATTTGAGCTAAAAAGCATTATTTTACACTTTGGCTATTTTTGAAAAATCGTGAAAATGTGTGCAAATCTTTTAATATATATTGTTTTAAAGCAAAAATGTTTTACTTGAATCTTTGCTTTTGGGGGTCCCTGGAACATATATTTTTAGATGGGGGTCCGTGGCCAAATACACGTCTTTTTTTGGGGGTCCTTGACATGGAAAAAAGAACCGCTGATATTATGGCGACATACGTTTTTTCAAAAAACTGTTGAATCCCCCAGAAGCAAAGATTTGAGTTACAAATGTTCGCTTTTCTAACTCAAATCTCAAGATTTGCAAAAAAAATAACGATTTAAAAAAAATAGCAGATCTACAAGCTCATAGCGCGGCACTCGGTGCCGCGCTATGAGCTTGTATGTCTGCTATTTTTGAATAGCCAAAGTCTAAAATCTGTAAAGTCTAAAAATGCGACACAGACGCGTCCCAGGTCTTAAAGGGTTAAGTGAAGGTGAGGGCCGCATGCGGCCCCCGGGCCGCCAGTTGCCCATGTATGTTGTAGTGTAGATGGAGGTTGAGTGAACAGATGGAAATGTCTATTGAAAAGTAACCAGGTTCCGAGTGTTTTAACAACTTTCTTAGTGGTGTGGTTTGTTAGAGGTAGTGAGGAAGACCGCAGTGCTTATGAGTTAATTTTTTTTTTTTTTACCTAAGTACAAGTATCAATACTGCAATATAGAAATATTCTGTTGCAAGTAAAAGTCTGGAATTCAACATTTACTTGAGTAAAAGTACAAAAGGATTGGCATTACAGTGTACTTAAAGTACCAAAAGTAAAGTACTCATTGTGCATAATGTCCCATTTCAAGTTCTCAAATGTATATCAATCTTTTGAAAATAGCAGATCTACAAGCTAACAATGCGTAGCGATGCGACACATTGTGAGCTTGTAGATCGGCTATTTTCAAATGGCCGAAATGCATAATAGGGCTGAAGTGGATGTATGTTTTG
>NC_139962.1:6095838-6145838 GCF_963454915.1 Gymnoscopelus microlampas
CACTCTTTCTGTCACTGTGTCACTCTGTCACTCTGTCTCTCACTGTGTCTGTCACTCTGTCTGTCACTGTGTCTGTCTGTCACTCTGTCTCTCACTGTGTCTGTCTGTCACTCTGTCACTCTGTCTCTCACTGTGTCTGTCTGTCACTCTGTCTGTCACTGTGTCGGTCTGTCACTCTGTGTCTGTCTCTGTTTCTCTGTCTCTGTGTCTCTCTGTCTGTGTCTCCCTATCTGTGTCTGTCTCTGTGTCTGTCTCTGTCTCTCTCAGTCTGTCCCTCTGTCTCTCTCTGTCTCTCTCTGTCTGTGTCTCTGTCTGCCTGCCTGCCTTTTTTTTCTCTCAAGTTCAGTGTTATATGTTTCTATGGCTTATTGTGCATATTACTTATCATTACTTTCTTTTTTCTTTCTGCATTCACTGGCCCCGTGAATGCTTCTACAACGCTGCAGAAAAAAATATAATGGAGATGTACAGACAGATCCCAGCTGTCAAACGACAATTGTGTAGCAGAAAAGACATGACCAGTCAGAGAAGTCGTCCATTGACAAAGCTTGATCTGATAATCCAAGATGGAGTACAGAGAGTTGGAGGCCATCTCCATGCATCTGTCATGCCAGAGCATGGAAAGCTCCTTCCACCACCTCCTTCTAACACCACCTCCTTCTAACACCACCTCCTTCTAACACCACCTCCTTCTAACACCACCTCCTTCTAACACCACCTCTTTCCACCATGCTTCTGGTATGGCAGATGCATGGAGTAGGCCTCACACCCCAGTACTCCATCTTGGATTATTAGATCAAGCTTTGTCAATGGACGACTTCTCTGACTGATCATGTCTTTTCTGCTGCACAATTGTCGTTTGACAGCTGGTATCTGTCTGTATCTCCATTCTTTTTTTCCTGCAGCATTGTAGAAGCACATCCTTGACACAGAGAATCCAGGCCACAGTGCTCTTCAACCGGTACCAACTGGAGTAATGGTTGATGAGCTTGCTAAAAACATCTGCGTCTTCAGCTACATCTGTGACATGTACTGTGGCTAAATGTCTCACCTCGCTGTCGTCATCTTCAATGTTGAACTTGTCAGGTCTATTTGGCCACCAACTCTAGTTCCTGCAGGAGAGGTGGACATTGAAACCAGCTCAGGTTATTCATTTACTTAGAAAGTCTGCAGCGTCCGCACTGGCCGCAACGCTGGTCCCTAGAGCTTCATCCAGGGTGGTCCTGCCAACGTTCCCAGTCTCCTGTGTGGCTCCTTTTACGAAGGTAGGCTGCCAAGATGTCCATGTGGACATGATGGAGGTCGTTTGGGGTAGAGCGGCTGAGTTGGATTTGACAGACCAGGAGTGTTGGTGTAGGGAGAGGGCATGGCTGAAGAGCTTTGCACATCACTGACTTCTTGCTGCAGCCCAAGTCAAAACAGTGTGATAGCTGAAGTAAGTCTACAAGTACACCTGACTGGTAGCAATAGCCTGGTTGTGATGTGTAGATGTGATCAGTCACGGTGTGCTCTTTGGTCATTGCAGTGGAGATAAACATTTGTTGTGGCTTTTTTTAAATTACGGGGCCAGGCTCTGCAGAGCAAGGCTCCATTTTGTTATTGGCATTATTTTTCTTCTTCTTCTTCTCTGTGTCTGTCTGTCTGTCTGTAGGTGTCACTCACTGTGTCACTCACTGTGTCTGTCTGTCACTCTGTCACTCACTGTGTCTGTCACTCTGTCTGTCACTGTGTCTGTCTGTCACTCTGTCTCTCACTGTGTCTGTCTGTCACTCTGTCACTCTGTCTCTCACTGTGTCTGTCTGTCACTCTGTCACTCTGTCTGTCACTGTGTCGGTCTGTCACTCTGTCTGTCACTCTGTGTCTGTCTCTGTTTCTCTGTCTCTGTGTCTCTCTGTCTGTGTCTCCCTATCTGTGTCTGTCTCTGTCTCTGTCTCTCTCAGTCTGTCCCTCTGTCTCTCTCTGTCTGTCCGTGTCTGTCTCTCTGTGTCTCTGTCTCTGTGTCTGTCTCTGTCTCTCTCAGTCTGTCCCTCTGTCTCTCTCTGTCTGTCTCTCTGTGTCTCTGTCTGCCTGCCTGCCTTTTTTTTCTCTCAAGTTCAGTGTTATATGTTTCTATGGCTTATTGTGCATATTACTTATCATTACTTTCTTTTTTCTTTCTGCATTCACTGGCCCTGTGAATGCTTCTACAACGCTGCAGAAAAAATATAATGGAGATGTACAGACAGATCCCAGCTGTCAAACGACAATTGTGTAGCAGAAAAGACATGACCAGTCAGAGAAGTCGTCCATTGACAAAGCTTGATCTGATAATCCAAGATGGAGTAAAGAGAGTTGGAGGCCATCTCCATGCATCTGTCATGCCAGAGCATGGAAAGCTCCTTCCACCTCCTTCTAACACCACCTCCTTCTAACACCACCTCCTTCTAACACCACCTCTTTCCACCATGCTTCTGGTATGGCAGATGCATGGAGTAGGCCTCACACCCCAGTACTCCATCTTGGATTATTAGATCAAGCTTTGTCAATGGACGACTTCTCTGACTGATCATGTCTTTTCTGCTGCACAATTGTCGTTTGACAGCTGGTATCTGTCTGTATATCTCCATTTTTTTTTCTGCAGCATTGTAGAAGCAGATCCTTGACACAGAGAATCCAGGCCACAGTGCTCTTCAACCGGTACCAACTGGAGTAATGGTTGATGAGCTTGCTCAGGTTATTCATTTACTTAGAAAGTCTGCAGCGTCCGCACTGGCCGCAACGCTGGTCCCTAGAGCTTCATCCAGGGTGGTCCTGCCAACGTTCCCAGTCTCCTGTGTGGCTCCTTTTACGAAAGATGTCCATGTGGACATGATGGAGGTCATTTGGGGTAGAGCGGCTGAGTTGGATTTGACAGACCAGGAGTGTTGGTGTAGGGAGAGGGCATGGCTGAAGAGCTTTGCACATCACTGACTTCTTGCTGCAGCCCAAGTCAAAACAGTGTGATAGCTGAAGTAAGTCTACAAGTACACCTGACTGGTAGCAATAGCCTGGTTGTGATGTGTAGATGTGATCAATCACGGTGTGCTCTTTGGTCATTGCAGTGGAGATAAACATTTGTTGTGGCTTTTTTTTAATTACGGGGCCAGGCTCTGCAGAGCAAGGCTCCATTTTGTTATTGGCATTATTTTTCTTCTTCTTCTTCTTCTCTGTCTGTCTGTCTGTCTGTCTGTCTGTCTGTCTGTCTGTCTGTCTGTCTGTCTGTCTGTCTGTCTGTCGGTGTCACTCACTGTGTCACTCACTGTGTCTGTCTGTCACTCTGTCACTCACTGTAGCTAGGCAGATAACAGGCGAAAAACAGGCGAATCGTTCACTTCCGGATAAAAGCGCCAAAAGTGGTACACATACTCCTTGGGTAGTACTGTTTTGATAAAACCCGTTAGCCACCTGAAAATTCAAGATGGCGGCCATTGTTCAAGATGGCCGCCATTGAATATACAGTAATATTACATTTCCCAACAAAATCACATAGATACAAGCGCCAAAATTGGCAAACATACTCCTTGGGTATTGCTCTTTTGATAAAAAACTAAGATTTTAAGATGGTGGCCATTTTTCAAGATGGCCACCATTGAATATACAGTAATTTGCAGTAATTTCACAATAAAATGTCATAGATATGCACCAAATTTGGCACACACACTCTTTGGGTATTGCTCTCTTGATGAAACCTGTTACCCATGTACAAATTCAAGATGGCAGCCATTTTTCAAGATGGCCACCATTGTACAGTAGGCTATATACAGTCAAATCACATTTAGAAGTAAAATAGCTTAGAAGCAAGCACCAAAATTGGCTCATATACCATTCTTTTAATAACATTTTAGCAGCCACCTAAAAATTCAAGATGGCGGCCATTTTGCAAGGTGACCGCTATTGAATATACACTAATAATGCATTTCTGAATAAAATCACCAAAATATGTCCTATTTGAGTAATCCTGGTGTCAAATCATACATTTTTCACTATGTAGAATCTGAATCTGGACTCACTGGCTTCCTTGTACCATATATCAGCCCCGGAATCCTAATCTTCTGCTAAATTAGGGGATCATGCTATGTTATAAGTCTATTATGTGTAGCATTTTCTTGTACAAGACAAAGAGGAAGGGTAGTGTTTTCAGCCTGCGGCGAAAGATGGGCAGTGACTCTGCTGTCCTGACATCAGTGGGAAGTTCATTCCACCACTGTGGGGCCAGAACAGAAAAAAGTCGTGACCGTGTCAATCGACCAGAAGGACCCTTGAGTGACGAGGCAATCAGTCGCCCCGAGGTGGCAGACCGAAGTGGTCGGGCAGGGGTGTAGGCATCGACCATAGCCCGGAGGTAAGAAGGAGCTGTTCCTTTCACTGCCCTATAGGCTAGCACCAGGGTTTTAAACTGGATCCGAGCTGCTACGGGGAGCCAGTGTAGAGAACGGAGAAGGATAGTTGTGTGGGAGAACTTGGGGCGGTTGAACACCAGACGAGCTGCAGCTTTCTGAACAAGCTCCAGAGGTCTGATGGCAGATGTCGGAGCACCAGCCAGGAGGGAGTTGCAATAGTCCAGGCGGGAGATGACAAGAGCCTGGATGAGCACCTGGGCTGCCTTCTCCGTGAGGAAGGGGCGAATCCTCCTGATGTTGTAGAGGAGGAATCTGCAGGACCGTGTCACTGATGCGATGTTTGCCGAGAACGACAGTTGATCGTCCAGGGTCACACCCAGATTCTTCGCAGTCCGAGTTGACGTCACCACAGCATTCAGGGTCCCCTCACATTTTTAGCAATGAATTTCCAAAACTTTTCCAAAACTTTTCCAGAATATTTAGCCCAATTTCCAGGCCTATATAACAATCATTCGGCGCAATAATGTGTCTCTTACTCCTATGTAGAATGCCCAAAGATAGGCAGTGTAGCAAAAATAAAGTTTGAGACATACATTAGGCTGCCGTCACACAGCCCGTTCGGCGAAAAACTACTTATGTTACATATTTCGTGTAATATTATTCATGTTTATGAAAATGTTTTGTTTTAACAAAATCAATAGCCAAAAACAATGCATAGCCAAATATTTTCCAGGACCCTTGATAAATTCCAGGACCTTTGATGATGTTTGATCAATTTCAAACCTTTTCCAGCACTGGATTTTTTTTTTTTTTTTTTCAAAATATTTCCAGGAATTTCATGACCGTGGGGACCCTGAGCATTATCAATGGTGATGGCCATGTCTCGGTGCGGACAGCCCTTCCCCGGGAGGAACATCAGCTCGGTCTTGTCCAGGTTGAGCTTCAGGTGGTGCGTCGACATCCACTCCGATGTCAGCCAGACAAGCAGCAATGCGTGCCTCCACTTGTGTGTCAGAGGGGGGGAATGAGAGGATCAGCTGGGTGTCATCGGCATAGCAGTGGTAGGAAAAGCCATGGGAGTGGATGACAGCACCAAGAGATGTAGTGTAGAGAGAGAAAAGAAGAGGACCCAGAACCGAGCCTTGGGGAACCGCAGTAGTGAGTCTGTGTGGTTCTGATACAGACCCTCTCAGCATCACCTGGTAGGAGCGACCCGTCAGGTAGAATGCAAACAGGGAGAGTGCAGAGCCTGAGACACCCATCCCCTTAAGGGTGGAGAGGAGGATCTGATGGTTCACTGTGTCGAACGCTGCAGACAGGTCCAGGAGTATCAGGACGGAGGAGAGAGAGTTCGCTCATGATGTATGACAGATCAAGCGCAGCTGAAGTTGTTGATGATGCAAGGTTGGACATGTTTGCTCGGAAGCAGAGACCATATGAAGCCATTCCTCCAACCCGATCAGCGCTGAAGGAGCATGTAAAGCGTGCTGCCTACCAGGCGGGCTGTATCTGGAGTCAGTCAAGAATAAGTCAACCAGAAACAGAGGATCCTGCCAACTGGGGCTGGAAGAAGAATGGAGATCTGTGGCAGATATTTTGGACAGAGCTCCCACCCATTGCAGAGAGTTGCAAGCAGCTGACCAAGTGTGGATGCAAGTCGGAGTGCTGCGGTCGATGCAAATGCTACAGATTTGGTCTGACCTGCCTACTGTCTATAAAAAAAAAATGATAATAATAATAATAAATAAAGAAAAGACAAAAAAAAAAACTGCCTCAACGGGATCATCACCTTATCGTGGTGGGGCAGTTTGCATGTCTCCATGACCCCTAGAACTATGTCGGCAGGAGTCTTGTACTCCTGGCAGGGTTACCCAAGCCAAACAGGTCGAAGGGTAGAGACTAGACGAAGGGTGATCCCAGGGCGCTATTACTACTTGTAATCTACACTTGCAAGATCCGCTAGTCTCTCAGCGCTAATCTATGTGATTTTATTGCAAAATGTAGCAATACTGTATATATTAAATGGCAGCCATCTTGAAAAAGGGCCACCATCTTGAATTTTTAGGTGGCTGCTAATATGTTATTAAAAGAATGGTATATGAGCCAATTTTGGTGCTTGCTTCTAAGCTATTTTACTTCTAAATGTGATTTGACTGTATATAGCCTACTGTACAATGGTGGCCATCTTGAAAAATGGCTGCCATCTTGAATTTTTACATGGGTAACAGGTTTCATCAAGAGAGCAATACCCAAAGAGTGTGTGTGCCAATTTTGGTGCATATCTATGACATTTTATTGTGAAATTACTGCGAATTACTGTATATTCAATGGTGGCCATCTTGAAAAATGGCCACCATCTTAAAATCTTAGTTTTTTATCAAAAGAGCAATACCCAAGGAGTATGTTTGCCAATTTTGGCGCTTGTATCTATGGGATTTTGTTGGGAAATGTAATATTACTGTATATTCAATGGCGGCCATCTTGAAAAATGGCCGCCATCTTGAATTTTCAGGTGGCTAACGGGTTTTATCAAAACAGTACTACCCAAGGAGTATGTGTACCAATTTTGGCGCTTTTATCCGGAAGTGAACGATTATTCCCGGTATCTGCCTAGCTACTGTATCTGTCTGTCACTCACTGTGTCTGTCTGTCTGTCTGTCTGTCACTCTGTGTCTGTCACTCTCTGTCTGTCTCTGTTTCTCTGTCTCTCTGTCTGTGTCTCCCTATCTGTGTCTGTCTTTGTGTCTGTCTCTCTCAGTCTGTCCCTCTGTCTCTCTCTGTCTGTACGTGTCTGTCTCTCTGTGTCTCTGTCTGCCTGCCTGCCTTTTTTTCTCTCAAGTTCAGTGTTATATGTTTCTATGGCTTATTGTGCATATTACTTATCATTACTTTCTTTTTTCTTTCTGCATTCACTGGCCCCGTATTATTGCTGTTTGCAGCTATATTTTTTATTTGGTGTGAATTACATGATTGGTGGGGGGGCGGGGTCCCCACTCTCGGCCTGCACCTTGTCGTGGTGAGTGGGCTTTAAACCAAGACAGGCCATTTAACCAATTTAAAACCGGGACGGACTCTGTCTGTCTGTCTCGTATGTATAAAGTGTTTTAAGTGTTTCAGAAAACTCGTAGGGTTTAGAATATTGGTTCTAAAAAATAGCAGATATACAAGCTCGCACACATCTGTTATTTTTTAAGATTTTGGAAAAAAAAGTAGCCTAAGGTTTGGTCTTGATCAAAAAAATAATTGAAAACCTCAAAGGGGTATTTATTAAATATAGTATATAATAATACAAAAACAATTGCAGATCTACAAGCTCGCGGCACAAAGTGACGCGCTGCAAGCTTGTAGATCTGCTATTTTTGAAAATCATTGAAAAATATCAAATGCTTGGAAAATGTTGAATCATTTTGAGTTTTTAGTTTTTTACATAATTCTTCTCTTCTGGGGGTCCCTGGCACAACACATGTGCAGATGCTGGTCCACAGGAAAATGTATATAAATTTGGGGGTCCTTGTTTCCAGAACATTGTAAAATGGTGAAAATAGCCGATCTGCAAGCTCAGAACACGCCGCATCGGGAGCGTAAAAGTTGAAATATAAATGAGAATGAATGTTAACCCTTTAAGACACTCAATGCCGCGCTATGAGCTTGTAGATCTGCTATTTTTGAAAAATCGTGTGTGTGTGTGTGTGTATTATTGTTTTTTTTAAGCGAACATTTTTAAATCTTTGCTTCTGGGGGGTGAGAAAGCACTATACTGTTTGTTAACAGTGAGAAGGCGAGAAAGTACTATACTGTTTGTTGACAGTGAGAAAGCACTATACTGTTTGTTGACAGTGAGAAAGCGTTTTCTGTAGTGTAGCTATTTTTAGACCCAAGTAGTGATGTAACGTCCATCATCGCTACACGCTACTCTCACTGGAGAAAAGTTGACTGCTAAATAGTTTTGTGAAGAAAAAAGAAATCCACGGAGGTGATTGGTTGGTTTAGATATGACGACTCACGATTGGGTAAGGAACATTACGGGTAGGCCAATCAGAGTCAGGATAGGGCGGGTCATGCATGCCAAACCAGGAAGGAAATCAAAACAAAAACCACATGAAGAGCAGTCCGCGATGCGTAGTGGGATCCATAATAACGTGTCCGCAATACTTTTCTGCTGTGTGTGATACTTTTAGATGGTAACAGAAAGATCTATCCACCGTCCCATCCATGGCTGTTGAAAGCAGCCACAGAGCATGGATCACAGACGATATATTATAACTCTATGATCACAGACGGAGCCAGCTAGTTTTGTTAACCATTAGAGGCAGTGTTGCCAAATTGTGCGAAAGAAACAAGCAACCAGGTCTATAAAAATAAGCCCCAAATAAGCTAATGAAAAGCTTTACATAACCATTGTCAACTGTCTGTTTCCAAACAGCACACAAGTCAATGCACTTTTTTTTGTCAACAGATAACTAATAGATAGCTGCTATTTTTCACTTTAGGCAGAAAATGAATAACATTATGGGGTGGGGAAAAGAAAAGACAAACTAAAATAAATACATACAGTAGGCTACATAAGAGGGAAAAGATCCTCTAGAGCAGTGATTCTCAAACTTTTTCATTCCAGGGACCCCCAAATTGACACTTATTAGCCCGCGGACCCCCATTTGAAAAGATAAGCCAGGGACCCCCCATAAGAGAAGATTTTTTTTACGGCTCTAGCATTGATTCTGAACCATTTTAATTTCAAGGACCCCCAGTTTGACATGCATTAGGCTACGGACCCCCATTTAATGGCATTTATATCTCTGGGACCCCAATTCATGTTGTAAAATCAATGTTAATTTAACTCTGAGAGTGTACAAATGGAACCAAATGGACCCGTGTCCATTTGGTTCCATTTGTACACTCTCAGAGTTACAGACCCATAAGGGTCCATTTGGTTCCTATCCATCATTTAGCTGGGGACCCCCTGGAACCCCCTCAAATACCCCTGGGGGTCCCCGGACCCCACTTTGAGAACCAATGATCTAGAGCAGTGGTTCTCAACCTGTGGGTCGGTATCCCCAGGGGGTTCCCCACATGATTTTTGGGGGGTCCTCAGATGACAGTGAAGTGACCATTTATGGACTTTTAAGGCCTTAATACAAAACAAAGAGAAAAAAAAGTAGACCATTACAATCAACAAACTATACTATAAAAACTTTGTCAGATATTGGCCAAATAGTCAAATAATAAAAGAAAGAGGCAAACATTTTGAAAATAGCAGATCTACAAGCTCACAACGCTTCGCATTGTGTGGCATTGTGAGCTTGTAGATCTGCTACTTTCACAATTTGTATCTGTGGAACCAAGTCAAATTAAATAATGCCTCAACTCCTACATTCCAAGTGCTTGTCAGGGTGGGGGGTCCCCAGTTCAAATATGATTATTTTGGGGGGTACCCAGTTCAAATATGATTATTTTGAGGGGTCCCCAGTTCAAATTTGATTATTTTTGGGAGTCACGGCCTGAAAACGTTGAGAACAACTGATCTAGAGCAGTGTTGATCATTCATATCTTTTATATACATTTATTTGGATTTAAATACAGTCTAAATTGATCAATTGGTTTTACTTACAAAATGAGGAATATATAGGAATATTATTTGAAAATGTCAGTTTTGTTTGACATCACACATTATACATAATAATAAACAATCAAACTGAGCATTTTTTGCCTGCCTATTTGTTTTGTGGAAAGTTGTTCTTCATCATGAAGTTGATAAAAAAAAGTAATTAAAAAAAGTAGTGTCGATGTAGCTAGCTACTTTTGCCATATAGCTTGTAGTGTAGCTTACTACATTTCTCTGACGATAGCTTCCGTTGTAGTTGAGCTACATTTAATCGAGAGTAACTAGTAGTGTAGCTTGCTACATTTTCCAAGTAGCTTGCCCATCACTGGACTTCAGTGGCCTGGTCCACAGGGAACTGCAATGGGGTTGTTACTAGACAGCTGTACAGAGAATTGCCTTGTCTTGAAGGCCTCATACACAGAAGGATTCTTCTCTGGGAGGTTATAGAGCAGGACCGCTCTATACTATGTATAGAGCGGCGCCAGCGCCGCTAAAAAAAAATCACACCCAGTGTGAAGTGGGTGGTGTGGTCACAGTGGTCATCACAGTGGGTGATTCACTTAAAAAAAACATAAATGTGTTTTTTTTAAGTGCACAGTCCTATTTATAGGACTGCACATGTGTCATGTGTTTCACTAGCCAATCACGGTCCTGAATAGAGTCAACCAGTGTACAATGGTGGCCAATCACGGTGCAGGGTTAGGGGGGTACAATGGTGGCCAATCACAGCGCAGGGTTGGGGGGGTGCAATGGGTGGGGGTCCAAACCTCACATACAGGGGCGGTTGCACCGCCCAAAAATCTAGATATGCTAATTTTAACAACTTTTCTGAACAGTATATAGTCTGAGCCTTATCCCAACCATTTTTCAAAGAGAGAGGGTCAATAAGAGAGAACCATCAGTTTGAAGAAGAATGCTTCATTCGGATTTTGAAAACTGTTTTGGCATGTAAGGAGTGATAACACACAATGCTACCACCGATGCAAGGCTATCACATTTTTCCTAGCACTAGGGGTGTATACCTACTCAAAAATCACTATGAGAATTATTCCCCCCAGATGATACTGATGAGCCCATATTTGGGGTCCTGGCTCACGTAGCCTACTCATTTGGGGGTCCTCGTTGCAAGACCATTTTAAATAGTGAAAATAGCCGATCTACAAGCTCACAACACATCGCATCGGAGTGTCTCTAGGTAAAAGTTGAAAAAATAATAAATGAGTGTGAACGTTAATGTGTGATTTATTGAGCCTGTAAATGAGTCAAAGAGGTAAAAGACACCGGTACGGTTCACTCCTGGCTCATAGTCCAGTTCTATATGTAATTTCGTTCAAATTTTCGGGGGATTAGGAAAACTATATATTTTCGGAAACTTCAGAGTATAACAAATCAGAAAATCCATGATTCCATTTGCGCAGAAGCCAATATGGTGGCCATCTTGGATTTTGAAAAATGGCGACCTTTGAATATTCGTTTTTCAATATCTCGACTTCTTGATTACGTAGGATCTGGATTCTAGTGGCTAAATCTACATGTTTAGGGTCAGTAAATCCAATGGTGCTAATTAAAAATATTTACAAATGATCAATGGCACAGATTTGGTCATAATCCTTGATTTTGGGGGAAACAATGTAATAATCGTTTTTCCACTATTTTGACTTCTAGATTACATAGGATCATGATTCAAGTGGTTAAATCTACATTTTTCAGGACATCCAATGGTGCTAATTAAAATCCGTGATCAATAGCACATATTTACATAACAATCTAGAATTGTAATATATGATTATCTGAAGAGACAGAGACAGATGATTTCTCTCATTGACACAAGGTTGCCAAGGTTGCGTCATTTATTTACACAAACACAAACTAGACCAGTCTATACATCATCCTCACTATCATCATTGCTGTCACTAGCCAATGTATCTTGACAGTCTTCATCATTTTGGCAGTCAGCAATACACTGACATAGCTCCATACAGGGTAGCCCCACTGATCGGTGCCGTGTCATTGTTCCGACGGCTCATTGTTCCGACGGTTACTAACCCTATACCTAACCGCACGCGGAAGCCACGTAGTCGGAGTAATGGGATGTCGGACTTATGGGCAGTCCCCCACTGATCTGCATGAACATCTAAGTGAAGAACAGTCTGCTTTACAGTGACATCTGACCATCTCAATGATTGCCTCTGGTGCTGGGAGGGACTCAGTTGTAACTGGTTTCAGCTGGCGTCCTTGTCCTTGTAGTAGCCATTGTTGAGTGGGTCAAGGAAGTCCTGCTGAGTAATGTGGACTCTTAGGACAGGCTGCTTGAGAGCACCAAGGGTGGGTGGAACCTTGTCCCCTTCTACCTTGTGTTTGCAGAGTATCACTCACTATCATCATTGCTGTCACTAGCCAATGTATCTTGACAGTCTTCATCATTTTTGCAGTCAGCAGTACACTGACATCTGGGATTTTGGAAGTGGCACCAATATGGAAAATTCTGGGCGCAGACCGAGCCAAAGCTTTGCCTGCATTTCATGCCTTTACAGGAGCAGACAACACTGGGATAGGATAGGCAAACCTACCTGGTGGAACAGCTACCTCAAAGCTGGTGATGTCCTCGGGGCTCTGAAGATGCTTTCTCAAACCAGTGATGTGACAGAGGATCTACTAACTACAGTAGCTAAGTTTGTATGCACTGCATACTTACCAAAGGGGATCAAAATCGAAAACATCGCTGAGCTGAGATGGCATCTATTATGCAAACACATGGCAGAAGGGGACAAGCTTCCACCCACCCTTGGTGCTCTCAAGCAGCATGTCTTAAGAGTCCATATCCAGGCCAGAGTGTGGAGTCAGGCACACATTGCTCAGCAGGAGTTCCTTGACCCACTCAACAATGGCTACTACAAGGACGGCCAGCTGAAACCAGTTACAACTGAGTCCCTCCCAGCGGGGTGCTCCTTCCATTCCGACATCTCACCACTCCGACTAGTGGCTTCCGCGTGCGGTTAAGGTTAGGGTTAGGGTTAGGTATAGGGTTAGTTAACGTCGGAAAGGCGACATGTCGGAAAGGCGACATGTAACCCCTCCCAGCACCAGAGGCAATCATTGAGATGGTAAAGCAGACTGTTCTACACTTAGATGTCCGTGCAGATCAGTGGGGCTACCCTGTACGGAGCTATGTCAGTGTACTGCTGACTGCCAAAATGATGAAGACTGTCAAGATACATTGGCTAGTGACAGCAATGATGATAGTGAGGATGATGTATAGGCTGGTCTAGTTTGTGTTTGTTTAAATAAATGACGCAACCTTGTGTCAATGAGAGAAATCATCTGTCTCTGTCTCTTCAGATAATCATATATTACAATTCTAGATTGTTATGTAAATATATGCTATTGATCACTGATTTTGATTAGCACCATTGGATTTCCTGAAAAATGTAGATTTAACCACTTGAATCATGATCCTATGTAATCTAGAAGTCAAAATAGTGGAAAAACGAATATTACATTTTTCATTTCTTTCCCCAAAATCAAGGATTATGACCCAAATCTGTGCCATTGATAATTTGTAAATATTTTCAATTAGCACCATTGGATTTCCTGACCCTAAAAATGTAGATTTAGCCACTAGAATCCAGATCCTACGTAATCTAGAAGTCGAGATATTGAAAAACGAATATTCAAAGGTCGCCATTTTTCAAAATCCAAGATGGCCACCATATTGGCTTCCGTGCAAATGGAATCATGGATTTTCTGATTTGTTTTACTCTGAAGTTTCCAAAAATGTAGTTTTCCTAATCCCCCGAAAATTTGAACGAACCTTCTTTTTTGGACATATAGAACTGGACTATCACTAGGACGGGGTTCAAGTCCCTGTGGTGTCCTGCTGATTGCATGTATTTATAGGCGTCACTCGGTGCTGCGCTATGAGCTTGTAGATCTGCTATTTTTGAATAGCCGACGGTAACATCTAAAATGACAGATGTTTTCCCGGTTTTAATGGGTTCAAATATGTGATACATATTTGCATAGTAGGCCTTCATACATAGTAGGTCTTTATACATGGTAGGCCTGCACAACAACTGATTGAATACTTTGTTAGTTAGAGATGTAAAGCAGCACTACAGGTACAGTCAGACATTTAGGCTAAAAGGATAACACAAGGGGGCATGGTGGTGCAGTCGGTAGCGCTGTCGCGCTTCTGTGAAGCTAGAAGGTCCTGGGTTTGATTCCTGCCGGGTACGCTGTGGGCGTGTCTTTTCCTCCGCGTCATCAGTGCCCATACCCTAGGTGGGGTTGGTGAAAGGGACTCTGTGTGGAGTTTGCATGTTCTTCTCGTGTCTCTCAGGGTAGTTAATACCCTCAAAAAAACATGTAGTAATCCTAGTCTCTATACTGCCTCCTCCTGGTCAGCCGGGGCGCCTGATAGAGGGGAAAAGAACTGGTTGGAATAACGTGTTCCTTCCACGCCCTACGTCCTACCGGGGAAACTCCCCCCTGTCAGGTGACTATATATATATATATATATATATATATTAGAGATGCACGATATTGAAATTATGACCGATATCCGATACCCGATTATTTGCTTGGTCATATCGGCCGATACCGATCCGATACCGATATATTATATTATATTTATATTGAGCTCATTGCTGATTTTTTTTTATCTTAATTTGTTTTACTGGTGAAAGTTGATGGTAAACCCCCCTCTCCACTAGCCCTACTGTGATGAAAAATATTTATGGAATAAATACATTAATTATATATATTCTTCTAAGTAACAAACTTAACTATGACATCATTTTTGTATGCTATAAGCCATCACAGAATGATTTGAATCTTTGTATAAAACAAAACCATGTTATGTGGCCTATGGAACTAAGATCATTGAATCTAGTTTGTTATTAGTGTTATTCATATTGTCTGTTGCCTAAATTCATAAGCCTCTGCTCTAACATTGTGGGGACTGCTCCGCCTCCAAGTGCTGTAGGTCGGTAGTCAGTAGCTCCTGATTACGCCCAATGAATGGTCTGACAAATCGCGGGTAGGTCCGTGTATCGCCTACTCGTCGCCTACTCGCCCATTCAATGGTCTGATATAACGTGATAATCTCCCATTCAGTGCATTGATAGCATTCGAAGCCGGTGTCTAAACAATAAAGCCCCCCTTAGCTCTCCCAATCACAACTCCCTGGAGCCACCAGTGTGTGTGTGTGTGTGTGTGTGTGTGTGTGTGTGTGTGTGTGTGTGTGTGTGTGTGTGTGTGTGTGTGTGTGTGTGTGTGTGTGTGTGTGTGTGTGTGTGTGTGTGTGTGTGTGTGTGTGTGTGTGTGTGTGTGTGTGTGTGTGTGTGTGTGTGTGTTGGTTCAAATTCAGAGTTAGCAATTGTGTGAAATTTTAATTCTATTTTGGAAAGACTTTGACCATATTCACGTTGCACCAGATCTAAGGGACACATATTTAGTAAAAGTACAGTCAATTTTCATATTGTATTTTCATAATCTTTTGGAATATCTTTCCTCTCCCAAAATGTGTCACTACCGAAACATGTAGAATTACCTTAGAATAAAGATATTTTTTTTCATCCTCTGTACAGACTATTTCTAAAAGTGAATGTAGGTGGTTTCTACAATTAAATACATTAAAATGAATATTCTAACAGATTTTTTTATATTGAATTCTTAAGATTTATCAAAATGAAATGCTATATTTCTTTGTAAAATGTGTAAAGTTGATTATATTGATTTCAGAATTAATGATAGTTGAAATTACACATACACCTAACCAATCATTATCATAAAATATTGGTTGATAACTCACTATCTTTGATTTTTGACAAAAAAAATGTGGTGTTTCGGTTGTGACTGCACTATTTCGGTAGTGACTATTGTTACGGTAGTGACCATAGTATTTTGTTTACAAGGCTGTGCCATAGTCACTTAACTCTTTTTGCTAAACATTCATTGTTGACATAACACATACACCTAACCAAATATTATCATAAAACATTGGTTGATAACTCACTATCTTTGATTTTTGACAACATAACTGGTGTTTCGGTAGTGACTGTATTGTTACGGTAGTGACCATAGTATTTGGTTTACAAGGCGGGGCCATAGTCACTTCAATCTTTTAGCTAAATATTCACTCATAACAATGTTATGAGTGAATATGTTTGCTTTATGTTAGAAAAATAATGAAAAATGATCAATAAAATATAATAATTCATTATTGAAGCAATAACATTAGGTCTCATCTTCCATATACATTTATTTGGAAGGACAAACAATATTTGGAATTAATATTGAAATTAAGTATTTTGTAACTGAAACACTTGACTAAAACATTTACAAGTCACATCAATATTTTCACAGATTTGGCTTTTCGAACAATGCTTTAGACACTGCTGGGCTTCTTTGGACATGCCTCTGAGTGACTTGCTCATAGTCCAGGCGTTTTAGGCCATATTTTGATGGAATCGTGCACTTTACGATAAAAGCATGAAATTTGGCACACAGTTAGAGCATGCCATAAGGAACATTTTTGGCTATAGGGCCATCGCAGATTTTTCCTGTGGTAACCATGGCAGCCATTTTCCAATATGGCCACCTGCTGTTATTTTACCAATAACTCAGGTTTTAGACCACCTAGGATCTTGATTCTGGTGACTAATCCTACATTTTCAAGGATGAGGAATACAGTGGTACTATTTAGATTTGTCCTATGGTAACCATGGCAGCCATTTTCCAAAATGGCCGCCACCTGCTGTCATTTTACCAATAACTCACGTGCTAGACCACCTAGGATCTTGATTATGGTGACTAATCCTACATTTTCAAGGATGAGGAATACAGCGGTACTATTTACAACATGCTACTACCTGACTACATATATCTGGCATTCAGTTAATTAAATAATAGTAAACCCATCAAAATATGTAATGGTGTAGTACAGTACATGTTTTCAAACTGACACATGAGAGTCAAGAATGTTTCTTTTATTAGTAGTAGTATTGCATAATTATTTTCAATGGACTAATAAGACACACCCAATGGTGAAAAAAAATGTACTAAGTCCAGAGCTCGATGAATGTTACACTTAGTGATTTTTTCGGATTTAACTTTCGTTTCGGTAGTGACAAACTTTCGTTTCGGTAGTGACCCAATGGTGAAAAAAAAATGTACTAAGTCCAGAGCTCGATGAATGTTAGGGACCAAAAAAAAAGTCACTACCAATCAACTTTAAATTGCTTGAAACGTACTCCTAACAGGTTTTTGGGGGAACATTTTTTTTCCCGTTTCGATAGTGACACCATTGTGTCACTACCGAAACGGAAAAAAAATGACTAAGTCCAGAGCTCGATGAATGTTAGGGGCCAAAAAAAAAGTCACTACCAATCAACTTTAAATTGCCTGAAACGTACTCCTAACAGGTTTTTGGGGAACAAGTTTTTTTTTCGTTTCGGTAGTGACACCATTGTGTCACTACCGAAACGGAAAAAAAGAATTCACAAAAAAGTCACCACCAATCAGCTTTAAATAGCCTGAAACGTGCTCCTAACAGGTTTTTGGGGGAACATTTTTTTTTCTGTTTTCGTCACTCGTCACTTTTCGTCACTACCGAAACGGAAAAAAAAATCACAAAAAAATCACTACCAATCAGCTTTAAATTGCCTGAAACGTGCTCCTAACTGGTTTTTGGGGGAACAATTTTTTTTCTGTTTTCGTCACTCGTCACTTTTCGTCACTACCGAAACGGAAAAAAAAAATCCCCAAAAAACACTACCAATCAGCTTTAAATTGCCTGAAACGTGCTCCTAACAGGTTTTTGGGGGAACAATTTTTTTTCTGTTTTCGTCACTCGTCACTTTCCGTCACTACCGAAACGGAAAAAAAAATTCACAAAAAAATCACTACCAATCAGCTTTAAATTGCCTGAAACGTGCTCCTAACAGGTTTTTGGGGGAACAATTTTTTTTCTGTTTTCGTCACTCGTCACTTTTCGTCACTACCGAAACGGAAAAAAATAATTCACAAAAAAATCACTACCAATCAGCTTTAAATTGCCTGAAACGTGCTCCTAACAGGTTTTTGGGGGGAACAATTTTGTTTCTGTTTTCGTCACTCGTCACTTTTCGTCACTACCGAAACGGGAAAAAAAATTCACAAAAAAATCACTACCAATCAGCTTTAAATTGCCTGAAACGTGCTCCTAACAGGTTTTTGGGGGAACAATTTTTTTTCTGTTTTCGTCACTCGTCACTTTTCGTCACTACCAAAACGGAAAAAAAGAATTCACAAAAAAGTCACCACCAATCAGCTTTAAATAGCCTGAAACGTGCTCCTAACAGGTTTTTGGGGGAACATTTTTTTTTTCTGTTTTCGTCACTCGTCACTTTTCGTCACTACCGAAACGGGAAAAAAAATTCACAAAAAAATCACTACCAATCAGCTTTAAATTGCCTGAAACGTGCTCCTAACAGGTTTTTTGGGGAACCATTTTTTTTCTGTTTTCGTCACTCGTCACTTTTCGTCACTACCGAAACGGAAAAAAAAATTCACAAAAAAATCACTACCAATCAGCTTTAAATTGCCTGAAACGTGCTCCTAACAGGTTTTTGGGGGAACATTTTTTTTTCTGTTTTCGTCACTCGTCACTTTTCGTCACTAACGAAACGGAAAAAAAAATTCACAAAAAAATCACTACCAATCAGCTTTAAATTGCCTGAAACGTGCTCCTAACAGGTTTTTGGGGGAACATTTTTTTTTCTGTTTTCGTCACTCGTCACTTTTCGTCACTACCGAAACGGAAAAAAAAAATCACAAAAAAGTCACCACCAATCAGCTTTAAATAGCCTGAAACGTGCTCCTAACAGGTTTTTGGGGGAACAATTTTTTTTCTGTTTTCGTCACTCGTCACTTTTCGTCACTACCGAAACGGAAAAAAAGAATTCACAAAAAAGTCACCACCAATCAGCTTTAAATAGCCTGAAACGTGCTCCTAACAGGTTTTTGGGGGAACATTTTTTTTTCTGTTTTCGTCACTCGTCACTTTTCGTCACTACCGAAACGGGGAAAAAAAATCACAAAAAAATCACTACCAATCAGCTTTAAATTGCCTGAAACGTGCTCCTAACAGGTTTTTGGGGGAACATTTTTTTTTCTGTTTTCGTCACTCGTCACTTTTCGTCACTACCGAAACGGAAAAAAAAATTCACAAAAAAATCACTACCAATCAGCTTTAAATTGCCTGAAACGTGCTCCTAACAGGTTTTTGGGGGAACAATTTTTTTTCTGTTTTCGTCACTCGTCACTTTTCGTCACTACCGAAACGGAAAAAAAGAATTCACAAAAAAGTCACCACCTTTAAATAGCCTGAAACGTGCTCCTAACAGGTTTTTGGGGGAACAATTTTTTTTCTGTTTTCGTCACTTGTCACTTTTCGTCACTACCGAAACGGGAAAAAAAATTCACAAAAAAATCACTACCAATCAGCTTTAAATTGCCTGAAACGTGCTCCTAACAGGTTTTTGGGGGAACATTTTTTTTTTCTGTTTTCGTCACTCGTCACTTTTCGTCACTACCGAAACGGAAAAAAAAATTCACAAAAAAATCACTACCAATCAGCTTTAAATTGCCTGAAACGTGCTCCTAACAGGTTTTTGGGGGAACATTTTTTTTTTCTGTTTTCGTCACTCGTCACTTTTCGTCACTACCGAAACGGAAAAAAAGAATTCACAAAAAAGTCACCACCTTTAAATAGCCTGAAACGTGCTCCTAACAGGTTTTTGGGGGAACAATTTTTTTTCTGTTTTCGTCACTCGTCACTTTTCGTCACTACCGAAACGGGAAAAAAAAATCACAAAAAAATCACTACCAATCAGCGTTAAATTGCCTGAAACGTGCTCCTAACAGGTTTTTGGGGGAACAATTTTTTTTCTGTTTTCGTCACTCGTCACTTTTCGTCACTACCGAAACGGAAAAAAAGAATTCACAAAAAAGTCACCACCAATCAGCTTTAAATAGCCTGAAACGTGCTCCTAACAGGTTTTTGGGGGAACATTTTTTTTTCTGTTTTCGTCACTCGTCACTTTTCGTCACTACCGAAACGGGGAAAAAAAATCACAAAAAAATCACTACCAATCAGCTTTAAATTGCCTGAAACGTGCTCCTAACAGGTTTTTGGGGGAACAATTTTTTTTCTGTTTTCGTCACTCGTCACTTTTCGTCACTACCGAAACGGAAAAAAAGAATTCACAAAAAAGTCACCACCTTTAAATAGCCTGAAACGTGCTCCTAACAGGTTTTTGGGGGAACAATTTTTTTTCTGTTTTCGTCACTCGTCACTTTTCGTCACTACCGAAATGGGAAAAAAAAATCACAAAAAAATCACTACCAATCAGCTTTAAATTGCCTGAAACGTGCTCCTAACAGGTTTTTGGGGGAACATTTTTTTTTCTGTTTTCGTCACTCGTCACTTTTCGTCACTACCGAAACGGAAAAAAAAAATCACAAAAAAATCACTACCAATCAGCTTTAAATTGCCTGAAACGTGCTCCTAACAGGTTTTTGGGGGAACATTTTTTTTTTCTGTTTTCGTCACTCGTCACTTTTCGTCACTACCGAAACGGAAAAAAAGAATTCACAAAAAAGTCACCACCTTTAAATAGCCTGAAACGTGCTCCTAACAGGTTTTTGGGGGAACATTTTTTTTTCTGTTTTCGTCACTCGTCACTTTTCGTCACTACCGAAACGGAAAAAAAAAATCACAAAAAAATCACTACCAATCAGCGTTAAATTGCCTGAAACGTGCTCCTAACAGGTTTTTGGGGGAACAATTCTTTTTCTGTTTTCGTCACTCGTCAGTTTTCGTCACTACCGAAACGGAAAAAAAAATTCACAAAAAAATCACTACCAATCAGCTTTAAATTGCCTGAAACGTGCTCCTAACAGGTTTTTGGGGGAACATTTTTTTTTCTGTTTTCGTCACTCGTCACTTTTCGTCACTACCGAAACGGAAAAAAAGAATTCACAAAAAAGTCACCACCAATCAGCTTTAAATAGCCTGAAACGTGCTCCTAACAGGTTTTTGGGGGAACCATTTTTTTTCTGTTTTCGTCACTCGTCACTTTTCGTCACTACCGAAACGGGAAAAAAAAATCACTACCAATCAGCTTTAAATTGCCTGAAACGTGCTCCTAACAGGTTTTTGGGGGAACAATTTTTTTTCTGTTTTCGTCACTCATCACTTTTCGTCACTACCGAAACGGAAAAAAAAGATCACAAAAAAATCACCACCAATCAGCTTTAAATAGCCTGAAACGTGCTCCTAACAGGTTTTTGGGGGAACAATTTTTTTTCTGTTTTCGTCACTCGTCACTTTTCGTCACTAACGAAACGGGAAAAAAAATTCACAAAAAAATCACTACCAATCAGCTTTAAATAGCCTGAAACGTGCTCCTAACAGGTTTTTGGGGGAACATTTTTTTTTCTGTTTTCGTCACTCGTCACTTTTCGTCACTACCGAAACGGAAAAAAAAATTCACAAAAAAATCACTACCAATCAGCTTTAAATTGCCTGAAACGTGCTCCTAACAGGTTTTTGGGGGAACATTTTTTTTTTCTGTTTTCGTCACTCGTCACTTTTCGTCACTACCGAAACGGAAAAAAAGAATTCACAAAAAAGTCACCACCTTTAAATAGCCTGAAACGTGCTCCTAACAGGTTTTTGGGGGAACACTTTTTTTTCTGTTTTCGTCACTCGTCACTTTTCGTCACTACCGAAACGGAAAAAAAAAATCACAAAAAAATCACTACCAATCAGCTTTAAATTGCCTGAAACGTGCTCCTAACAGGTTTTTGGGGGAACAATTTTTTTTCTGTTTTCGTCACTCGTCAGTTTTCGTCACTACCGAAACGGAAAAAAAAATTCACAAAAAAATCACTACCAATCAGCTTTAAATAGCCTGAAACGTGCTCCTAACAGGTTTTTGGGGGAACAATTTTTTTTCTGTTTTCGTCACTCGTCACTTTTCGTCACTACCGAAACGGGAAAAAAAAATCACTACCAATCAGCTTTAAATTGCCTGAAACGTGCTCCTAACAGGTTTTTGGGGGAACAATTTTTTTTCTGTTTTCGTCACTCATCACTTTTCGTCACTACCGAAACGGAAAAAAAGGATCACAAAGAAATCACCACCAATCAGCTTTAAATAGCCTGAAACGTGCTCCTAACAGGTTTTTGGGGGAACAATTTTTTTTCTGTTTTCGTCACTCGTCACTTTTCGTCACTACCGAAACGGAAAAAAAAATTCACAAAAAAATCACTACCAATCAGCTTTAAATTGCCTGAAACGTGCTCCTAACAGGTTTTTGGGGGAACATTTTTTTTTCTGTTTTCGTCACTCGTCACTTTTCGTCACTAACGAAACGGAAAAAAGAATTCACAAAAAAGTCACTACCAATCAGAAACGTGCTCCTAACAGGTTTTTGGGGGAACAATTTTTTTTCTGTTTTCGTCACTCGTCACTTTTCGTCACTACCGAAACGGGAAAAAAAATTCACAAAAGAATCACCACCAATCAGCTTTAAATAGCCTGAAACGTACTCCTAACAGGTTTTTGGGGGAACATTTTTTGTTTCTGTTTTCGTCACTCGTCACTTTTCGTCACTACCGAAACGGAAAAAAAAATTCACAAAAAAATCACTACCAATCAGCTTTAAATTGCCTGAAACGTGCTCCTAACAGGTTTTTGGGGGAACATTTTTTTTTCTGTTTTCGTCACTCGTCACTTTTCGTCACTACCGAAACGGAAAAAAAAAATCACAAAAAAATCACTACCAATCAGCTTTAAATTGCCTGAAACGTGCTCCTAACAGGTTTTTGGGGGAACATTTTTTTTTTCTGTTTTCGTCACTCGTCACTTTTCGTCACTACCGAAACGGAAAAAAAGAATTCACAAAAAAGTCACCACCTTTAAATAGCCTGAAACGTGCTCCTAACAGGTTTTTGGGGGAACATTTTTTTTTCTGTTTTCGTCACTCGTCACTTTTCGTCACTACCGAAACGGAAAAAAAAAATCACAAAAAAATCACTACCAATCAGCGTTAAATTGCCTGAAACGTGCTCCTAACAGGTTTTTGGGGGAACAATTCTTTTTCTGTTTTCGTCACTCGTCAGTTTTCGTCACTACCGAAACGGAAAAAAAAATTCACAAAAAAATCACTACCAATCAGCTTTAAATTGCCTGAAACGTGCTCCTAACAGGTTTTTGGGGGAACATTTTTTTTTCTGTTTTCGTCACTCGTCACTTTTCGTCACTACCGAAACGGAAAAAAAGAATTCACAAAAAAGTCACCACCAATCAGCTTTAAATAGCCTGAAACGTGCTCCTAACAGGTTTTTGGGGGAACCATTTTTTTTCTGTTTTCGTCACTCGTCACTTTTCGTCACTACCGAAACGGGAAAAAAAAATCACTACCAATCAGCTTTAAATTGCCTGAAACGTGCTCCTAACAGGTTTTTGGGGGAACAATTTTTTTTCTGTTTTCGTCACTCATCACTTTTCGTCACTACCGAAACGGAAAAAAAAGATCACAAAAAAATCACCACCAATCAGCTTTAAATAGCCTGAAACGTGCTCCTAACAGGTTTTTGGGGGAACAATTTTTTTTCTGTTTTCGTCACTCGTCACTTTTCGTCACTAACGAAACGGGAAAAAAAATTCACAAAAAAATCACTACCAATCAGCTTTAAATAGCCTGAAACGTGCTCCTAACAGGTTTTTGGGGGAACATTTTTTTTTCTGTTTTCGTCACTCGTCACTTTTCGTCACTACCGAAACGGAAAAAAAAATTCACAAAAAAATCACTACCAATCAGCTTTAAATTGCCTGAAACGTGCTCCTAACAGGTTTTTGGGGGAACATTTTTTTTTTCTGTTTTCGTCACTCGTCACTTTTCGTCACTACCGAAACGGAAAAAAAGAATTCACAAAAAAGTCACCACCTTTAAATAGCCTGAAACGTGCTCCTAACAGGTTTTTGGGGGAACACTTTTTTTTCTGTTTTCGTCACTCGTCACTTTTCGTCACTACCGAAACGGAAAAAAAAAATCACAAAAAAATCACTACCAATCAGCTTTAAATTGCCTGAAACGTGCTCCTAACAGGTTTTTGGGGGAACAATTTTTTTTCTGTTTTCGTCACTCGTCAGTTTTCGTCACTACCGAAACGGAAAAAAAAATTCACAAAAAAATCACTACCAATCAGCTTTAAATAGCCTGAAACGTGCTCCTAACAGGTTTTTGGGGGAACAATTTTTTTTCTGTTTTCGTCACTCGTCACTTTTCGTCACTACCGAAACGGGGAAAAAAAATCACTACCAATCAGCTTTAAATTGCCTGAAACGTGCTCCTAACAGGTTTTTGGGGGAACAATTTTTTTTCTGTTTTCGTCACTCATCACTTTTCGTCACTACCGAAACGGAAAAAAAGGATCACAAAGAAATCACCACCAATCAGCTTTAAATAGCCTGAAACGTGCTCCTAACAGGTTTTTGGGGGAACAATTTTTTTTCTGTTTTCGTCACTCGTCACTTTTCGTCACTACCGAAACGGAAAAAAAAATTCACAAAAAAATCACTACCAATCAGCTTTAAATTGCCTGAAACGTGCTCCTAACAGGTTTTTGGGGGAACATTTTTTTTTCTGTTTTCGTCACTCGTCACTTTTCGTCACTAACGAAACGGAAAAAAGAATTCACAAAAAAGTCACTACCAATCAGAAACGTGCTCCTAACAGGTTTTTGGGGGAACAATTTTTTTTCTGTTTTCGTCACTCGTCACTTTTCGTCACTACCGAAACGGGAAAAAAAATTCACAAAAGAATCACCACCAATCAGCTTTAAATAGCCTGAAACGTACTCCTAACAGGTTTTTGGGGGAACATTTTTTGTTTCTGTTTTCGTCACTCGTCACTTTTCGTCACTACCGAAACGGAAAAAAAAATTCACAAAAAAATCACTACCAATCAGCTTTAAATTGCCTGAAACGTGCTCCTAACAGGTTTTTGGGGGAACATTTTTTTTTTCTGTTTTCGTCACTCGTCACTTTTCGTCACTACCGAAACGGAAAAAAAGAATTCACAAAAAAGTCACCACCTTTAAATAGCCTGAAACGTGCTCCTAACAGGTTTTTGGGGGAACAATTTTTTTTCTGTTTTCGTCACTCGTCACTTTTCGTCACTACCGAAACGGAAAAAAAAAATCACAAAAAAATCACTACCAATCAGCTTTAAATTGCCTGAAACGTGCTCCTAACAGGTTTTTGGGGGAACAATTTTTTTTCTGTTTTCGTCACTCGTCAGTTTTCGTCACTACCGAAACGGAAAAAAAAAATCACAAAAAAATCACTACCAATCAGCTTTAAATTGCCTGAAACGTGCTCCTAGCAGGTTTTTGGGGGAACATTTTTTTTTCTGTTTTCGTCACTCGTCACTTTTCGTCACTACCGAAACGGAAAAAAAGAATTCACAAAAAAGTCACCACCAATCAGCTTTAAATTGCCTGAAACGTGCTCCTAACAGGTTTTTGGGGGAACAATTTTTTTTCTGTTTTCGTCACTCGTCACTTTTCGTCACTACCGAAACGGGAAAAAAAAATCACTACCAATCAGCTTTAAATTGCCTGAAACGTGCTCCTAACAGGTTTTTGGGGAAACATTTTTTTTTCTGTTTTCGTCACTCATCACTTTTCGTCACTACCGAAACGGAAAAAAAATATCACAAAAAAATCACCACCAATCGGCTTTAAATAGCCTGAAACGTGCTCCTAACAGGTTTTTGGGGGAACAATTTTTTTTCTGTTTTCGTCACTCGTCACTTTTCGTCACTACCGAAACGGAAAAAAAAATTCACAAAAAAATCACTACCAATCAGCTTTACATTGCCTGAAACGTGCTCCTAACAGGTTTTTGGGGGAACAATTTTTTTTCTGTTTTCGTCACTCATCACTTTTCGTCACTACCGAAACGGAAAAAAAAGATCACAAAAAAATCACTACCAATCAGCTTTAAATTGCCTGAAACGTGCTCCTAACAGGTTTTTGGGGGAACAATTGTTTTTCTGTTTTCGTCACTCGTCACTTTTCGTCACTACCGAAACGGAAAAACAAATTCACAAAAAAATCACTACCAATCAGCTTTAAATTGCCTGAAACGTGCTCCTAACAGGTTTTTTGGGGGAAAAAATTACTAAGTCCAGAGCTCGATGAATGTTAGGGGCCAAAAGAAAAGTCACTACCAATCAACTTTAAATTGCCTGAAACGTACTCCTAACAGTTTTTTGCGGGAACAATTTTTTTTCGTTTCGGTAGTGACACCATTGTGTCACTACCGAAACGGAAAAAAAATTACTAAGTCCAGAGCTCGATGAATGTTAGGGACCAAAAAAAAAGTCACTACCAATCAACTTTAAATTGCCTGAAACGTACTCCTGACAGGTTTTTGGGGGAACATTTTTTTTTTTCGTTTCGGTAGTGTCACTACCGAAACGGAAAAAAAATTACTAAGTCCAGAGCTCGATGAATGTTCACCTACAGCTGTTTCCTTGGAATCTGCGGTTCTGAAACGTTTTGTTGTCAACCCCCCAAATTGACATGTATTTGGGCAGTGGACCCTAATGTGAAAAGATGTAGTGTCAGGGCCCCCCATGAAAAAGATTTATATTTATGCTGTAACACATTTTTTTTAAGTTATTTGTCTTGTTTGTTGTTCAAGTCAAAGCACCAGGAAGGCTGTACTTGTCAGCCATCTGTTAGCTCAATGGGTTAAGACGCAGTATTCATGATCCAGAGGCCATGAGTTCAAATCCCATTGATGTCTTTCCTATGATTCTTTCCTTTGCAGACTGGCTTCCAGAAGATCAACTGAAAAGTACCAGGAAGGCTATATTTGTCATCCAACTGTTAGCTCAATGGGTTGAGACGCAGTATACATGATCCAGAGGCCATGAGTTCAAATCCCATTGATGTCTTTCCTATGATTCTTTCCTTTGCAGACTGGCTTCCAGAAGATCAAGTGAAAACTACCAGGAAGGCTGTACTTGTCAGCCATCTGTTAGCTCAATGGGTTGAGACGCAGTATTCATGATCCAGAGGCCATGAGTTCAAATCCCATTGATGTCTTTCCTATGATTCTTTCCTTTGCAGACTGGCTTCCAGAAGATCAACTGAAAAGTACCAGGAAGGCTATATTTGTCATCCAACTGTTAGCTCAATGGGTTGAGACGCAGTATACATGATCCAGAGGCCATGAGTTCAAATCCCATTGATGTCTTTCCTATGATTCTTTCCTTTGCAGACTGGCTTCCAGAAGATCAAGTGAAAACTACCAGGAAGGCTGTACTTGTCAGCCATCTGTTAGCTCAATGGGTTGAGACGCAGTATTCATGATCCAGAGGCCATGAGTTCAAATCCCATTGATGTCTTTCCTATGATTCTTTCCTTTGCAGACTGGCTTCTAAAAGATCAACTGAAAACTACCAGGAAGGCTGTACTTGTCAGCCATCTGTTAACTCAATGGGTTGAGACGCAGTATACATGATCCAGAGGCCATGAGTTCAAATCCAGCTGGTGTCTTTACTGTGATGCTTCCCTTTGCAGACTAACTTCTAGAAAAACAAGTTAAAACCACCAGAAAACCTGTAACTCTCAGCCAACAGCATAGCTCAACTGGTAGAGCATCTGTCCAATAACATGACTTGACTTGAGTGGGTTCAATTCCCACTCGAGTCAAGTGTCCCCGCTAACTTGGGGCAACGGATACATTGACTGATATCCTTAGTGATGCTTCCCTTTGCAGACTAACTTCTAGAAAAACAAGTTAAAACCACCAGGAAACCTGTAACTCAGCCAACAGCATAGCTCAACTGGTAGAGCGTCTGTCCAATAACATGACTTGACTTGACTTGAGTGGGTTCGATTCCCACTCGAGTCAAGTGTCCCCGGTAACTTGGGGCAACGGATAAATTGACTGATATCCTTAGTGATGTTTCCCTTTGCAGACTAACTTCTAGAAAAACAAGTTATAACCACCAGGAAACCTGTAACTCTCAGCCTACAGCATAGCTCAACTGGTAGAGCGTCTGTCCAATAACATGACTTGACTTGACTTGAGTGGGTTCGATTCCCACTTGAGTCAAGTGTCCCCGGTATCTTGGGGCAACGGATAAATTGGCTTATATCCTTAGTGATGCTTCCCTTTGCAGACTAACTTCTAGAAAACAAGTTAAAACCACCAGGAAACCTGTAACTCTCAGCCAACAGCATAGCTCGACTGGTAGAGCGTCTGTCCAATAACATGACTTGACTTGACTTGAAGCATCACTAAGGATATCAGTCAAGTTACCGGGGACACTTGACTCGAGTGGGAATCGAACCCACTCAAGTCAAGTCATGTTATTGGACAGACGCTCTACCAGTTGAGCTAAGCTGTTGGCTGAGAGTTACAGGTTTCCTGGTGGTTTTAACTTGTTTTCCTAGAAGTTAGTCTGCAAAGGAAAGCATCACAGTAAAGACACCAGTGGGATTTGAACTCATGGCCTCTGGATCATGTATACTGCGTCTCAACCCATTGAGCTAACAGATGGCTGACAAGTACAGCCTTCCTTGTAGTTTTCAGTTGATCTTCTGGAAGCCAGTCTGCAAAGGAAAGAATCATAGGAAAGACATCAATGGGATTTGAACTCATGGCCTCTGGATCATGTATACTGCGTCTCAACCCATTGAGCTAACAGTTGGATGACAAATATTGCCTTCCTGGTAGTTTTCAGTTGATCTTCTGGAAGCCAGTGTGCAAAGGAAAGAATCATAGGAAAGACATCAATGGGATTTGAACTCATGGCCTCTGGATCATGAATACTGCGTCTCAACCCATTGAGCTAACAGATGGCTGACAAGTACAGCCTTCCTGGTCCTTTGACTTGAACAACAAACAAGACAAATAACTTTAAAAAGATGTGTTACAGCATAAATATAAATCTTTTTCATGGGGGGCCCTGACACTACATCGTTTCACATTGGGGTCCACTGCCCAAATACATGTCAATTTGGGGGGTTGACAACAAAACGTTTCAGAACCGCAGATTCCAAGGAAACAGCTGTAGGTGAATGGACAGAGTCACTGACTAGTGAGCCGCAGATAACAGGTTCAAGCCTCAGCTACAGCAGCAAGTCAGGATGTCAAATCAAATAGGTATTATTAGGAGTGAAATGTTTGTGTTTCTTCACCCCAACTGCACATGACATCAGTTTACATGTACGTTATTTTCAGTGATGAAGACAAACCGCACAGACGTTCACTGTACTTTAGTACATTTTGTAAACTTATGACTCTGAGTAGAGTATAGCCTGACTTAAACAAACAAATAACAACTTAGTATAGTCAGATTATTTTTTACACAACTTACATTTTGTAATCAAACTACCGAAACGAAAGTTGGTCACCACCGAAACGAAAGTTAAATCCGAAATAATCACTAAGTGTGGAGGCCAAAATCGTCCCCCCAAAAACCTGTTAGGAGTACGTTTCAGGCAATTTAGAGTTGATTGGTAGTACTTTGTACTGACTTTTTTGGTCCCTAACACCACAAATGGTTTACATACTCTTTACGAATGTCTTACGCATCATTTGCTTAACATGAATGATAATTCTAGTAATTGTTTGGTGTCTGCATTCATGAAAGCCAGGTAGTTTGCAACAGGTAAGGAGAAAGTCCACATTAACAGACAGTCATAAATGATGAACTGTCTTCACTTTACTGTAGGGCACATAATAACATGTACAAAGGATTTATAGATATTTTAGGAATGTTTTACAAAGCATATGTTAAACATGAACAAGCTACCAATAGCTTGTATATTATGTAACATCAGTTACAAATGATTTAATAATCATTTACAGATGTATTATACATGGCTTATTCATGAATAGTTACTAATACCTTTATAGATGATTTGTAACCGTAGTTATAAAGGTTTTAGTAATCATTTACGAATGTCAATAAACAGGTTGTTAATGATTTGTTAATAGTCTACAAACTACTTATAAACGTTTATAAATGCTTTATAACGGGTCATTATTGTAAAGTGCTACCAAAAAATGACTAAGTCCAGAGCTCGATGAATGTTAGGGACCAAAAAAAAAGTCACTACCAATCAACTTTAAATTGCCTGAAACGTACTCCTAACAGGTTTTTGGGGGAACCATTTTTTTTTGGCCTCCACACTTAGTGATTTTTTCGGATTTAACTTCGTTTCGGTAGTGACCCAATGGTGAAAAAAAAAGTCACTACAAAGTACTACCAATCAACTCTAAATTGCCTGAAACGTACTCCGAACAGGTTTTTGGGGGGACGATTTTGGCCTCCACACTTAGTGATTTTTTCGGATTTAACTTTCGTTTCGGTAGTGACAAACTTTCGTTTCGGTACTGACCCAATGGTGAAAAAAAAATGTACTAAGTCCAGAGCTCGATGAATGTTACACTTAGTGATTTTTTCGATTTAACTTTCGTTTCGGTAGTGACAAACTTTCGTTTCGATAGTGACCCAATGGTGAAAAAAAAAAAGTCACTACAAAGTACTACCAATCAACTCTAAATTGCCTGAAACGTACTCCTAACAGGTTTTTGGGGGGACGATTTTGGCCTCCACACTCAGTGATTTTTTCGGATTTAACTTTCGTTTCGGTAGTGACAAACTTCGTTTCGGTAGTGACCCAATGGTGAAAAAAAAAGTCACTACAAAGTACTACTAATCAACTCTAAATTGCCTGAAACATACTCCTAACAGGTTTTTGGGGGGACGATTTTGGCCTCCACACTTAGTGATTTTTTCGGATTTAACTTTCGTTTCGGTAGTGACAAACTTTCGTTTCGGTAGTGACCCAATGGTGAAAATAAAAGAGTCACTACAAAGTACTACCAATCAACTCTAAATTGCCTGAAACGTACTCGTAACAGGTTTTTGGGGGGACGATTTTGGCCTCCACACTTAGTGATTTTTTCGGATTTAACTTTCGTTTCGGTAGTGACAAACTTTCGTTTCGGTAGTGACCCAATGGTGAAAAAAAAGTCACTACAAAGTACTACCAATCAACTCTAAATTGCCTGAAACGTACTCCTAACAGGTTTTTGGGGGGACGATTTTGGCCTCCACACTTAGTGATTTTTTCGGATTTAACTTTCGTTTCGGTAGTGACAAACTTTCGTTTCGGTACTGACCCAATGGTGAAAAAAAAATGTACTAAGTCCAGAGCTCGATGAATGTTACACTTAGTGATTTTTTCGATTTAACTTTCGTTTCGGTAGTGACAAACTTTCGTTTCGATAGTGACCCAATGGTGGAAAAAAAAGTCACTACAAAGTACTACCAATCAACTCTAAATTGCCTGAAACATACCGAAACGAAAGTTTGTCACAGGTTTTTGGGGGGACGATTTTGGCCTCCACACTTAGTGATTTTTTTCGGATTTAACTTTCGTTTCGGTAGTGACAAACTTTCGTTTCGGTAGTGACCCAATGGTGAAAAAAAATGGTACTAAGTCCATAGCTGGATGAATGTTACACTTAGTGATTTTTTCGGATTTAACTTTCGTTTCGGTAGTGACAAACTTTCGTTTCGGTAGTGACCCAATGGTGAAAAAAAAAAGTCACTACAAAGTACTACCAATCAACTCTAAATTGCCTGAAACGTACTCCTAACAGGTTTTTAGGCGGACGATTTTAGCCTCCAAACTTAGTGATTTTTTCGGATTTAACTTTCGTTTCGGTAGTGACAAACTTTCGTTTCGGTAGTGACCCAATGGTGAAAAAATATATATACTAAGTCCAGAGCTCGATGAATGTTACACTTAGTGATTTATTCGGATTTAACTTTCGTTTCGGTAGTGACAAACTTTCGTTTCGGTAGTGACCCAATGGTGAAAAAAAAAAAGTCACTACAAAGTACTACCTATCAACTCTAAATTGCCTGAAACGTACTCCTAACAGGTTTTTGGGGGGACGATTTTGGCCTCCACACTTAGTGATTTTTTCGGATTTAACTTTTGTTTCGGTAGTGACAAACTTTCGTTTCGGTAAATGGTGAAAAAATTAATTTACTAAGTCCAGAGCTCGATGAATGTTAGGGACAAAAAAAAAGTCACTACAAAGTACTACCAATCAACTCTAAATTGCCTGAAACGTACTCCTAACAGGTTTTTGGGGGGACGATTTTGGCCTTTTTTTTTTGTCCCTAACATTCATCGAGCTCTGGACTTAGTAAATGTATTTTTTCACCATTGTGTCACTACCGAAACGAAAGTTAAATCCGAAAAAATCACTAAGTGTGGAGGCCAAAATCGTCCCCCCAAAAACCTGTTAGGAACAGGGCTGATAACCAGAAGGTTGCCGGTTCAAATCCAACAAGGACATTTTTTTAACTTTTACCTGAAACCTGCACCTTATATATTCTTTTAGTGAAGAACACGCAAGTGAACAAAGTCAGTAAGAAACACTGTAGTGCTGTGGTTAAGATACAGGGCTTACAACCGGAAGGTTCCCAGTTCAAATCCAATGTGGACATTTTTCCAACTTTTACCTGACTCTTGCACCTTCAAATCCCACACATGCTGATTTGCCATTTCCAGGATTTGAGTCTTGAGTCCCAAGACTCAATCTAATCTTTCAGTGAATACCACGCAAGTTAACAATAGTAAGAACCTCTGTGGTGCAGTGGTTTAGATACAGGTCTTGCAACCAGAAGGTTCCCGGTTCAAATTCAACCAGGACATTTTCCCAACTTTTATCTGACTCTTGTGGTCTGTATCTAATCTTTCAGTGAACAGCCTGCAAGAGACCAGAGAAACTATGAACCATGGTGGAGCAGTGGATAGGATACAGGGCTTGCACACAGAAGGTTCTGAGTACAGAACCAACAAGGAATATTTTCCAACTTTTACGTGGCTGTTTCTAACCTTTCAATGAACAACATGCAAGTGAACAGAATTAGGATGAATTACAGTGGTGCAGTGATTGAGATACAGGACTTATAACCAGAAAACCTACTCTGAGGTCTTATTGATGACGTCACACTGATAACAGCTAGTGTGGAACTCCATATTTGGGCAATCAGGGAGGACAGGCACACAGACAGAGATTTATGGAGTTATAGATAGATGTCAAAATATCTGTCTATTCTTTGAGACACGCATAGAGGTATTTCGGGGTGTGGCCAAATCATTACTTTGCAGGGTCAAACAACACAACATTCACCATTGGGATTGCAAGACGGAACATAAACAAGTGTTAATTTAGCTACATGCTCTTTTTAGCTGTTCTAGTGCAAAACTATGGTGGTTTCGGTAGTGATACAATGGTGGTTTCGGTAGTGACACAATGGTTTCGGTAGTGTCACAATGGTTTCGGTAGTGACAATGGTGGTTTCGGTAGTGACACAATGGTGGTTTCGGTAGTGACACAATGGTGGTTTCGGTAGTGACACAATGGTTTCGGTAGTGACACAATGGTGGTTTTGTTAGTGACACAATGGTTTTGGTAGTGACATGATGGTTTCGGTAGTGACAAAATGGGATGATCATTCTTTTGATAAATATTATTTAAAGTATTTGTATTCAAGCATGTAGATAATTATGATAGGTAAGATGAACCTCTGGGTAAGATGAACCACCCCCTGTATCTTTAAAACTATACACACAAGTTGTCATGTGACCTTAAAATCAGGACACACCCATCATTTCCACCTGGCTGTGAAGTTTAGAGACACCATGGGCAAAGTGATAAGCATATTTCTACACAAAAAAAGTGTTTTTTGCTGGTCAAACTTATTTTTTTACTCTTCTGGTATAATGATTTTTATTTTAAAGCAAATGTACCCAGGTTGAAACTTATATATCATGCATGTTGGTGATATTCCAATGTATAAAACCATGTGAATCATTTAGCTAAAGATTAGCCTGAAGCATTAAGATAGCCAGCTTAGGTCAAAATGGTGGCCATGGGGCAAGATTTTAAAAATATTAAAAGGTTCTGAATAACAAAAAATATTTAATTGGTTTTATATTGTTTAAATACAATTAAGAAAATAAATAAGACTATTTGCAAAAGGGTACGAGGGGTCCATCCACGCTTCTTTTACAGCTGCGAATGGAGGACAATATATGGTACTGTGCACCATGGACACGGTCATCATCTTAATCCATCCACCTGAGCAAGTCACTCAAAGGCATGTCCAAAGAAGCCCAGCAGTGTCTAAAGCACTGTTCGAAAAGCCAAATCTGTGAAAATATTGATGCATGCTCAAGTGACTTGTAAATGTTTTAGTCAAGTGTTTCAGTTACAAAATACTTAATTTCAATATTAATTCCAAATATTGTTTGTCCTTCCAAATAAATGTATATGGAAGATGAGACCTAATGTTATTGCTTCAATAATGAATTATTATATTTTATTGATCATTTTTCATTATTTTTCTAACATAAAGCAAACATATTCACTCATAACATTGTTATGAGTGAATATTTAGCTAAAAGAGTTAAGTTACTATGGTCACTACCGTAACAACCAGTTATGTTGTCAAAAATCAAAGATAGTGAGATATCAACCAATGTTTTATGATAATATTTGGTTAGGTGTATGTGTTATGTCAACAATGAATGTTTAGCAAAAAGAGTTAAGTGACTATGGCACAGCCTTGTAAACAAAATACTATGGTCACTACCGTAACAATAGTCAAAACCGAAACACCAGATTTTTTTGTCAAAAATCAAAGATAGTGAGTTATCAACCAATATTTTATGATAAAGATTGGTTAGGTGTATGTGTAATTTCAACTATCATTAATTCTGAAATCAATATAATCAACTTTATACATTTTACAAAGAAATATAGCATTTCATTTTGATAAATCTTAAGAATTCAATATAAAAAAATCTGTTAGAATATTCATTTTAATGTATTTAATTGTAGAAACCACCTACATTCACTTTTAGAAATAGTCTGTACAGAGGATGAAAAAAAAATTAATACATTCATATTCAAGTATCTTTATTCTAAGGTAATTCTACATGTTTCGGTAGTGACACATTTTGGGAGAGGAAAGATATTCCAAAAGATTATGAAAATACAATATGATAATTGACTGTACTTTTACTAAATATGTGTCCCTTAGATCTGGTGCAACATGAATATGGTCAAAGTCTTTCCAAAATAGAATTAAAATTTCACACAATTGCTAACTCTGAATTTGAAACCAAGTCGGTAGAATGGCTCATATATATATATATATATATATATATATATATATATATATATATATATATATATATATATATATAGTCACCTGACGGGGGAGTTTCCCCGGTAGGACGTAGGGCGTGGAAGGAACACGTTATTCCAACCAGTTCCTTTCCCCTCCATCAGGCGCCCCGGCTGACCAGGGGGAGGCAGTATAGAGACTAGGATTACTACATGTTTTGTGAGGGTATTAACTACCCTGAGAAAAACGAGGACAACATGCAAACTCCACACAGAGAGTCCCTTTCACCAACCCCACCTAGGGTATGGGCACTGATGACGTGGAGGAAAAGACACGCCCACAGCGTACCCGGCAGGAATCAAACCCAGGACCTTCTAGCTTCACAGAAGCGCGACAGCGCTACCGACTGCACCACCATGCCCCCTTGTGTTATCCTTTTAGCCTAAATGTCTGACTGTACCTGTAGTGCTGCTTTACATTTCTAACTAACAAAGTATTCAATCAGTTGTTGTGCAGGCCTACCATGTATAAAGGCCTACTATGTATGAAGGCCTACTATGCAAATATTTATCAGATATTTTAACCCATTAAAACCGGGAAAACATCTGTCATTTTAGATGTTACCGTCGGCTATTCAAAAATAGCAGATCTACAAGCTCATAGCGCAGCACCGAGTGACGCCTATAAATACATGCAATCAGCAGGACACCGCAGGGACTTGAACCCCGTCCTAGTGAGCCAGGAGTGAACCGTACCGGTGTCTTTTACCTCTTTGACTCATTTACAGGCTCAATAAATCACACATTAACGTTCACACTCATTTATATTTCAACTTTTACCTAGAGACACTCCGATGCGATGTGTTGTGAGCTTGTAGATCGGCTATTTTCACTATTTAAAATGGTCTTGCAACGAGGACCCCCAAATGAGTCCGTGAGCCAGGACCCCAAATATGGGCTCATCAGTATCATCTGGGAGGAATAATTCTCATAGTGATGATTGAGTAGGTATACACCCCTAGTGCTAGGAAAAATGTGATAGCCTTGCATCGGTGGTAGCATTGTGTGTTATCACTCCTTACATGCCAAAACAGTTTTCAAAATCCGAATGAAGCATTCTTCTTCAAACTGATGGCTCTCTCTTATTGACCCTCTCTCTTTGAAAAATGGTTGGGATAAGGCTCAGACTATATACTGTTCAGAAAGGTTGTTAAAATTAGCATATCTAGATTTTTGGGCGGTGCAACCGCCCCTATATGTGAGGTTTGGACCCCCACCCATTTCACCCCCCAACCCTGCGCTGTGATTGGCCACCATTGTACCCCCCTAACCCTGCACCGTGATTGGCCACCATTGTACACTGGTTGACTCTATTCAGGACCGTGATTGGCTAGTGAAACACATGACACATGTGCAGTCCTATAAATAGGACTGTGCACTTAAAAAAAACACATTTAACACATTACAGCTAGTGTCATCACCACTAACTGTAATGTGATTGGCTGACTTTGCAAATTCAGGACTGTGATTGGCTAGCGAAACACATGACACATGTGCAGCCCTATGAATAGCAGTATGGACTTTAAAAAAAGTCATTTATCCTTTTTTTAAATTGAGTCATGTTGTGATGACCACACACCGCCCACTTCACACTGGGTGTGATTTTTTTTCTATTACAGGCAGTGACAACATAGTGACTGTAAATGGCATAAGATCCATCATACAGGGACGGGTCCCTAACGACTTCAAAAAAGCAAGGGTGACCCCTCTGTACAAAAAAGGAAACCAATTAGACCCTGGCAACTACCGCCCTATTTCTATTCTTAGCTCCATCTCGAAAGTCATGGAAAAAATAGTCTATGAACAGGTCGATAAGTACCTTGTCGAGAACAATCTAATTTACAAATTCTAATCTGGTTTCAGAACAAACCTGACACATGCCTTCTCTATTTGAACGACTCTATCAAACAAGATGTCGACAAGGGCAAATATTGCGGCATGGTCATGCTGGACTTCCAAAAGGCCTTTGACACCGTGAATCACCCAATTATTGTGAAGTCAACTTGGGAAATCCTCACTGGAACCAAAAGGGTTAAAAAGTCGGGCTGATTGACAGAGTGGCAGCTGTCTGAAATCATTCCCCAATCACTAATCAGCGTCGCTACACTATAAAGCACCACACCCGAAAGGAGCCTGTAAACCAAACCACAGTGGAAGAGAAGGGAGAAGGAGGAGAATCCTCCATACTCCTCCATTGTTATCAAACAAACAAATGTGCGTCCTGCAACAGCAACGTCGCGCAGAACATCAAGCAGCACTGGTGCAGCCATAAAAAGCTGGAGAGGCAGCCGGTGAGAGACGAACTGTTTGTTTGTTTAAGAGTCATAAAACTTGCCGTTTGTAGCGCACGTTACAACGTGCGTTCTAGTTCAATGTCAATTGTTTGTTTGATCTCCTCAAGTTAAAGCAACATGATTGTTGTTTTAAAAACGAATGTGATTTGTTTATTAAGAAATGTAGATTGATAGAAACAGTTTAAATGCTGCTAAAATTCAGTCTATTATATTTGCATTTCATATGAGACTGCATTTGTTAAAAAACTGTTTAAAAACCCAATTCATAAAAAGGCACTAAGAAAGTAAAAACAATATTCACAAGTGTTAAAAAATATATGTAAAGCATTTATATTTTGCATTTATTATTTCATGTGCATTGTATTTACAGTAATTATTTCTTATTTTTCATTTAAAGGTTTTTCACCTATACTTACCTTACAACCTTACAACTACACACTACCTGCATAAGCTGTACTGAAACAACAAAAACTAAAGTAAAGAAGAACTAAAAGGAAAACCAAATGTGTGGTCATTGTATGAGTGAAACCCAGTTAAAACCTCCTATGGACTGTACCATCCCTTTCAAGCGGGGGAAACTGCAAACATACTAAAGAGCTTGACAATTATGATCAATAAGCTCAAAGCAATAGGTTTTGATGACACGTCGGTGAACTGGATGAGATACTACCTGGAAGGGAGGGAGCAAGTGGTGGAAGTAAACGGCACCCAGTCCCCTCCCCTCCCAGTGACTTGTGGTGTTCCTCAAGGAAGTATACTAGGACCTCTACTGTTCCTGATATATGTGAATGATATGTCTTCAGCTTGCGACTGCAAACTGTTCCTGTTCGCAGATGACTCGGCTCTGCTGGTCTCGGACAGGGACAGGCTGCAGGTTGAGAAAACTCTCAGCACTGAACTCAACAAGATCTGCATCTGGCTCTCCGACAACAAACTTTCATTACACCTGGGTAAAACTGAATCCATCCTCTTTGGGTCCAGTCCTAACCTCAGCAAGGCTGAGAGTTTCACGATCAAAGTAGGTGATAATGTTATCACAAGAAAGGAGGAAAAGACCTACCTGGGTTCCATCTTGGAGGCAAACCTCTCCGGTAACAAAAACGCCGAAAGAGCGATCAAAAAGGTCAACAAAACAACACGCTATTTATGGAGGATTGATCGTCTAGTCAGTAAGAATACTCTGAAGATTCTTGCAGGGGCCCTCATACAAGGTCATTATGATTATGCATGCACTTCATGGTATCACAACACCTCCAAGGCCTTAAAAACAAGGCTCCAAACATCCCCAAAAAAACGTGTAAGGCTACTTCTTGGCCTCAATCACAAAACCCATCTAACCCCTGCTCATTTTGCTAGGATTGGACGGCTTAGAGTACAGCAACTTGCTATGGGCCTGGTCTTCAAGATACACAACATTGGGATCCCCCTGTATTTGTCAAAATACTTCCAAAATGTTAATCAAGTCCATGATCATAACACGAGAGGCAGCTCCAAAAAACATTTTCAACCCAGACTTGGCTCAACAAAGGGAATTAACTCGTTCTCATGCTATTCATCAAAAATGTGGAATGCCCTACCAAAAGGAGTAAAGGAGTGTAAAACCCTACTCACTTTCAAAACTGCCGTAAAGATACACCTTCAGGAGGCTGCAATTCAAAAATGGCCCCTGTCCAAGTCCTAACCTACGAATGAAAAAGATGAGGCTCGCAACTCACTTGTGTGCTCCAGGGTTTATTCAAACACAACAGCTCATGATACGACGTTTCGACCCTTTCGGTCTTTTTCAAGTATTTGAAAAAGACCGAAAGGGTCGAAACGTCGTATCATGAGCTGTTGTGTTTGAATAAACCCTGGAGCACACAAGTGAGTTGCGAGCCTCATCTTTTTCATTGTTACTGTTTCTACAGTTAAAGCTCAGCACCAAAAGTACGGAGGATGTGCGTTATTTGTTTTTTCCAAGTCCTAACCTACCCCATGTCCTAACCTAACCTACCCCCCCCCCCTCTCTCTTTCTACTTTTGTACATATTTTTCACTCTTCATACCAGTAACCTGTAAACTGATTGTATGACATTCTGTATAGTAGTGTGTATATCTGTCTGTCTCTTATATGTCATCATGATTTGTGTGCATGGGGATCTCGTCTTAAACAAGCTTAGTGCTTAATGAGCTTTCCAGTTTAGTAGACCTTGTATTGTGTGAATTTGTACTTCCATGTACTGTTTTGTACTGTTCATGTCTTACTAAATAAAGTACATCAATCAATCAATGTACTTGGGTCTTCATGCAAGATGTAACACAAAGGTTCACTTTTGTACATAAACATAAATATTTTAATAAATAAAATGTTGTATATTCATCAGATTCTCAGATGCTGACTGGGCTGGTGATCAGGATGGCCGCCGCTCAACAACAGGCAACATATTTCTACTGAGTGGAGGAGCGGTGAGCTGGCTCAGCAAGAAACAGGCAACAGTTGCACTTTCAACAGCAGAAGCCGAGTACATCGCACTCAGTCAAACTGCTCAAGAAGGTATCTGGCTGAGACGATTACTGCGTGATCTCGGAGTGGAGCCTAGGTCCACAGTGATCCTGGAAGACAACCAAGGAGCCATCGCAAAGAATCCTGTGAACCACTCCAGGACTAAACAAAGACATTCGCTAACACTACATCCGTGAATGTGTACAGAATGGACACATAGAACTGCAATAGGTAGCTGGGCGTTGTAGTTGATATATTTCCAGATGAAACAAGAAGGTTGTTGATGGTACCACAAAGTGTATCATTAAGGGATGTTGTCTTGGAAAATCAAACTCTCCAGAGGGAACTCAAAGTTTGGAGGGCCAAGTCAACCAATGTTAACAAGATCATAGATCAGACTTCATCACATATCAGATCAATCATTAGACAGGAGATGACTGACTCCCTGGCCATTCCATTCATCTGATGTGAAAGATAGTGATCATATCTCCATACCAGATCTACTGCTACGGCTTCTTGTTGGACTGCATACTGGAAATCCTGACAGCAAGACTCAAACACAGAGGGTCACTGTTCTGGTTCAGCCCTTTAGTAAGGACATAATATATGCTTTGACCTGTGGTCAACATAAGCCACCAAAGCACCTTCTACTTTCTTATGCAGTTAAAACACTGACGGGTAACACTGAGCTAATCCAGACACTGAATAGGTTTGGGCATGGGGTGTCTTACTCCCAACTTGAAGAGAATGACACTGCTCTATGTCTCCAAAAGCTAGCAGCAGTATCCAACCAGAGAGTTGTCATTCCAGCCTCCATCAAGCCTCATGTCTTCACCAATCTTGCATGGGACAATATTGATAGACTAGAGGAAACTCTCACTGGAAAGGGTACATCACATACAGGGACACACAGTCAATGGCATTGTGGTGCAGGCCGATGTCTATGGACCACATCTGCTAAGAGCAGAGCTTACACATAAGAAACGTAAGCAGAGATCAGTCACCATTGAGGGCCAAGCACTGGAAGTATATGTAGCAGGTGCACGTGTGGGCCCACAGCCTCTCCCAACCAGGGAACACTGTGTCCAGGGAATGAAGGAAGGTGCTCTGTTTGCCTAAAAGAAGAACCTGGTGTGGACACTTGCAAGGCAAACTGATTCAGAGAATCAGGCAATCCCAAGCTGGACTGGCTTTAATATTCGCAAGGACCAAGAACCAATCTCACAAGATATTGTTGGGTATCTGGCAACCATCAACTCAACAGCCACAGAGTTGACCACAGTATTTGAAATCCTGAACCAATCAGAGCTAATTAGGAAGGAACTGCATCTAGAAGCAGTTGTGGTCGTCATGGATCAAGCACTCTATGAAAAAAGCCACTGAAATTGCCTGGAAGCACAAAGAGCGATTCTCAAACATTGCTCTCAGGATGGGGACATTCCATACCATATGTAATGTCTTATCCATACTAGGAAAGCGATTTCGGGATGCTGGTTTAAAGGACATATGCATAGAGGCTGGAATTGTCGCAGAGGGGTCCATCAATGGAGTCCTTGATGGTAAGCACTATAATTGAGTCAACAAGTACATCTATGAAGCACTGATGAGACTTGCATGGGCAGAGTTCACACTGTGGGTTGAGGACAACATTCACGATATGAGTGGGTTGATCAAATCATTCTTAGACAATGTGAAAGACATGACCAGTGACTTCAACGAACATCATTTTAGCAATCTGATGCAAAGTCCACTCTTAGCTGAGCTGATGACCCTGTGGAAAGACTTTCTGGAACACCACCGTCACAACAACGGCGAGCTCTCTGCATTCTGGATGTCATATATTGACATGGTAGAGTACTTATTACTTGGTCTTCTGTGTGCATCACATGAAGGGAACTGGGAGTTGCACATCCATGCTATAAGGAACATGATCCCATGGTGCTTTGTCTATGATAGGCTGAATGATGCCAGGTACCTGTCCCCCTACTTTGCTCAGATGACAAACCTCCCAGAGAAGAATCCTTCTGTGTATGAGGCCTTCAAGACAAGGCAATTCTCTGCACAGCTGTCTAGTAACAACCCCATTGCAGTTCCCTGTGGACCAGGCCACTGAAGTCACAATGAACAAAGACACACAGACTCCAGGAGTATAGTGTACAGTATAGTGCTTTCTCACTGTCAACAAACAGTATAGTGCTTTCTCACTGTCAACAAACAGTATAGTGCTTTCTCACTGTCAACAAACAGTATAGTGCTTTCTCACTGTCAACAAACAGTATAGTGCTTTCTCACTGTCAACAAACAGTATAGTGCTTTCTCACTGTCAACAAACAGTATAGTACTTTCTCACTGTCAACAAACAGTATAGTGCTTTCTCACTGTCAACAAACAGTATAGTGCTTTCTCACTGTCAACAAACAGTATAGTGCTTTCTCACTGTCAACAAACAGTATAGTGCTTTCTCACTGTCAACAAACAGTATAGTGCTTTCTCACTGTCAACAAACAGTATAGTGCTTTCTCACTGTCAACAAACAGTATAGTACTTTCTCGCCTTCTCACTGTTAACAAACAGTATAGTGCTTTCTCACCCCCCAGAAGCAAAGATTTAAAAATGTTCGCTTAAAAAAAACAATAATACACACACACACACACGATTTTTCAAAAATAGTAGATATACAAGCTCGTAGCGCGGCACTCGGTGCCGCACTACAAGCTTGTACTGTATGGAAGATGAAACCTATTGTTATTGCTTCAATAATGAATTAATATATTTTATTGATAATTTTTGTTTTGATTATATTTCTAACATAAAGCAAACATATTCACTCATAACATTGTTATGAGTGAATATTTAACTAAAAGAGTTAACACTCGCGTGACTAAGCAATCAATGGGACCGATTTTGAGAATTGAAAGTGGCTTAACTTCTCTCAGGAAGCTCTGAGAAAGTTCCCCTTTCATGACTTTTCCTAAATATATGTTTCAAACCATCTCCGTTTTTTTTTTTTTTTTTTAACTCATTATAAATATGAAATACATACCATGTATCCCATCCCAGCCGTTTTATTTCGGCTAAATTGATCGCTCTCCCCCTCTCTCCCCCTCCCTAGAGCACTTTACACCTCGAGACCCCCCACAGAGAAGCCCGCTGAGCGGCCGTAGAGAGCAGACTCTGCTGCGCTGCAAGTCTTATGTTGCCATGTCTGCTTATTATAAGCGACTTTGGGCTTGTTTTTCCACGTCTTTCTATTATTATTATTATAATTATATATATAATTACATCATAATGGTAATAATGTTCTACTCCACTACAGCTCAGAAGCAAATCTTGTACTTTTACTCCACTACAATTATTTGAAAACTTTAGTTACTAGTTACTTTGCAGATATAAATATATTTCATACTTGAGATTAGAGCTTCATGCATGTCCTTTTGTAAATTATTTTTTATTAGGTAAATATTTATATGGAAAGGTCTAACCAGGGACTGGGGTTGCAAATTGGCCTCGGCTATAAACCCCATTTACAAGGTTTCATGCCTCACTGTTTTGTCAGGGCACAACGCATGCAGTAACATTTTCATAGACCTGACTGCTTATTTCTCTCGCAAAATTTGGCAGCCCAATGCTGCGCCAACAGTTCTGATCTACAAGCAGAGGGCTCGTCAGGCAGCGACTGTTTTATGTTTGTAGATCAGATATTTAGCGCAGGAATGAGCACATTTGTGGAACATAGCGATGTGTTCTCTTGTTGCGCTGACATGGGGAGGAGAGGGACAGAGAGAGACGGGACAGAGAGAGACAGGACAGGAGACACTTCTGTCAGCGAGGACAGCTGATAGAAGCGGCGGAAAAATATCAAATCTACAAGCATACAGCTTGTCACGCAGCAACTGTGTTGTGCTTGTAGATCAGATATTTTGCGCAGGATTGGACACATGTGGAAACATACCAACGTGTTGCGCTGTTGTCAGAAAGTGATGATAGAAGGAGACGCTTTACACTTAGGCATAATAGGCAAATAATGTGAATAGTATTATTATGAATAATACTAATATTGGTTTGTCAAGAGATATCCAATGTTTTGGACAATGGAGATAGTCACGTAATTAGGCAGTGGCTTCAGCGTTCATATAGGCTCCATGTTTCCCTCAAGAGTTTAATGTGACGCTACAGATTGCACTATTTTATACGCTTTTTTTTAATAAAGATTTTACTTACAGAATCTGCAGTTACCATTACAACTAAATTACTATGTTATAATGTTTCTGCCTGCCATAATATGTGAGTGAGCTAACTGACTGAGCAGAGTGGAGTTGAATGGCTATTTAAAAGACAATGGAACCCCCCACTGGGTGGGTGAGAAGGTGTCAGTCAGTCTGGTCCAAAGAGGTGAGACAGGAACCAATAGCAGGGCTTGATTTCTTGATCAAAATGATCGTTTTGCAGGCTGTGTGTAGGATAATGAAACCCCAGTCATGCCAGTGTTAAGTGACTATGGCACCGCCTTGTAAACAAAATACTATGGTCACTACCGTAACAATACAGTCACTACCGAAACACCAGTTATGTTGTCAAAAATCAAAGATAGTGAGTTATCAACCAATATTTTATGATAATGATTGGTTAGGTGTATGTGTTATGTCAACAATGAATGTTTAGCAAAAAATGTTAAGTGACTATGGCACAGCCCTGTAAACAAAATACTATGGTCACTACCGTAACAATACAGTCACTACCGAAATAGTGCAGTCACAACCGAAACACCAGTTATTTTGTCAAAAATCAAAGATAGTGAGTTATCAGCCAATATTTTATGATAATGATTGGTTAGGTGTATGTGTAATTTCAACTATCATTAATTCTGAAATCAATATGATCAACTTTATACATTTTACAAAGAAATATAGCATTTCATTTTGATAAATCTTAAGAATTCAATATTACAAAATCTGTTAAAATATTCATTTTAATGTAATGTTAATTGCAGAAACCACCTACATTAATTTTTAGAAATAGTCTGTACAGGGGAGGATGAAAAAATAAATTAATACATTCATATAAGTATCTTTATTCTAAGGTAATTCTACATGTTCCTGTAGTGACAAATTCTGGGAGAAGAAAGATATTCCAAAAGATTATGAAAATACAATATGATAATTGACTGTACTTTTACTAAATATGTGTCCCTTAGATCTGGTGCAACGTGAATATGGTCAAAGCTTTTCCAAAATAGAATTAAAATTTCACACAATTTCCAACTCTGAATTTGAACCAATTCGGTAGAATGGCTCATACACAGTTTGGCCATTTGAAAATAGCAGATGCAACACATCGTGAACTTGTAGATCTGATATTTTCAAAAGATTTTCTTTTTTAAAAAACATCTCAGAGGCAAATATTGTACTTTTACCCTCCACAAAATTATTTGAAAACTTTAGTTACTAGTTACTTTTCAGGTATAAATTATGATATTATGAAGCATACATGAACCACTTTAGCCCTATTTTATACATAGGCTATTTGAAAATAGCTGATCTACAAGCTCACAACGCGTCGATGCGACGCGTTGTGAGCTTGTAGATCGGCTATTTTCAAACATTTCTGTACTTTTACTTTTGGTACATTTTCATACCAATACTTTTGTACTTTTACTCAAGCAAATGTTGCACACCAGCCTTTTACTTGTGACAGAGTACTTCTACATTGAAGTATTGATACTTTTACTTAAGTAAAACATTTGAGTACTTTTTCCACCACTGGTAAACGGTTCCAAATGCAAACGCAGCTACAAACACCGCGCATCGTTTAGCCTGTTGTCGCTGTGTGGGTTTTTATAAAGCTGTACATGTGTTGATGTGGATGCAGATGACCAAAATGTTGAACAATTAGTCAAGTGACACATAATTAACACGTTTCACATCTAATAGCTTGTAGATCGGTTATGTGTTGTTTCACATCTAATAGCTTGTAGATCGGTTATGTGTTGTTTCACATCTAATAGCTTGTAGGTCGGTTATGTGTTGTTTCACATCTAATAGCTTGTAGATCTGCTATTTTTGAATAGCCCAAAGAAATCTAACGTGACAGAGATGCGCTCACGGATTGAATGGGTTAAAACCGGGAAAGAATCTAGTCATTTTTTTTATTTTACAGTTGGCTATTTAAAAGTAGCAGATGTACAAGCTCACAGCGCGGCACGAGCAAGTGACGCCTGTAAATGCAATCAACAGGACACCGCAGGGACTTGAACCCCGTCCTAGTGAGCCAGGAGTGCCATACCAGTGTATTATACCTCTTTGACTCATTTACAGGTTCAAGAAATCACACATTAGCCCTTTAAGACCTGGAACGGTCATTTTTAGATTTGAGCAAAAAAAAACAACAACATTATTTTACACTTTGGCTATTCAAAAACAAGCTTGTAGATCTTCTATTTTTGAACAGTTTGAAAATGTGTGCAAATGTGTTAATATACTGTATAGCTTATATTCTTTTAAAGCAAACATTTTTTTAACTCAAACTCCTTCTGGGGGTTCCTGGAACTAAATGTTTTGAGATGGGGGCCAACTACATATTATTTTGGGGGCTCTTGACATGAAAAAGTTTACTTTTTTCGAAAAAAACTTGGACATTAGCAGAATCCCCCAGAAGCAAATATTTGAGTTACAAATATTCGCTTTAAAAATATATACATTCAAAGATTTGCACACATTTTCACGTTTTTTTCCTTAAAAAATAGCAGATCTACAAGCTCATAGCGCGGCATCGAGTGTCTTAAAGGGTTAACATTCATTCTCATTTATATTTCAACTTTTACGCTCCCGATGCGGCGTGTTGTGAGCTCGCAGATCGGCTATTTTCACCATTTTACAATGTTCTGGAAACAAGGACCCCCAAATGTATATACATTTTCCTGTGGACCAGCATCTGCACATGTGTTGTGCCAGGGACCCCCAGAAGAGAAGAATTATGTAAAAAACTCAAAACTCAAAATGATTCAACATTTTCCAAGCATTTGATATTTTTCAATGATTTTCAAAAATAGCAGATCTACAAGCTTGCAGCGCGTCACTTTGTACCGCGAGCTTGTAGATCTGCTATTTTTTTTTGTATTATTATATACTATATTTAATAAATACCCCTTTGAGGTTTTCAATTATTTTTTGATCAAGACCAAACCTTAGGCTACTTTTTTTTCCAAAATCTTAAAAAATAACAGATGTGTGCGAGCTTGTATATCTGCTATTTTTTAGAACCAATATTCTAAACCCTACGAGTTTTCTGAAACACTTAAAACACTTTATACATACCAGACAGACAGACAGAGTCCGTCCCGGTTTTAAATTGGTTAAATGGCCTGTCTTGGTTTAAAGCCCACTCACCACGACAAGGTGCAGGCCGAGAGTGGGGACCCCGCCCCCCCACCAATCATGGTTGGGGGGGGGGGGAATGATGTGTGAAAACACATCGTTCACAAAACAAATCACAAAAAGTGCCACAAAAATGCCACAATAAATTCACAAAAGATCCACAAAATGTCACAACAAATTCCCCCCAAAAATGACAATGGTCACAAAATAACTCACAAAAACATCCATAAATGCCACTCAAAACGCTACAAAGACATTTCACAAAAATGCCACAAAAGAAATTCACACAAAATCAAAAATAATCTCAAAAAATGATCTAAACTTTAAAAAAAACTCACTGGTACACTGGTAGCCATACCAAAGAAAACAAAAATGTATCAGACTTGAGGCAAACTTCCTAACCAAACGAGTGAGTCAAAATACCAGTTCTCCCCTGCCCCCTCTTCAGACAGATACTTGCGGGGGGTATTTACTCACTGTAACCTCAGGGGTTGGAAGGCAACTGTATACACAGCGACCCCCAAGACACCCTGAGACGTGATCCCGAGCCGATGTAGGGAAGCAGGGAATTTTAGGATGCTCTACCCGCGTTTTCTCTGTCAATGCTGCCCCCCGAGGAGAACCAGTTCTACCTAATGCCACTCCAAATTTTAGCTTACGTTATCAGTTTACCTCAACCCAACAAGCCCAAAAAGGATTACTTAAACCTCCCCATTTCATCAAACTAAACTAAAAATGCCCTCCAAAAACACTACTTCCATGTGTGATACTCACCTTAAAACTTAAATAAAGTATAGGTTATGGGGGGGGGGTCCAAGTGAAAACACATCGTTCACAAAACAAATCACAAAAAGTGCCACAAAAATGCCACAATAAATTCACAAAAGATCCACAAAATGTCACAACAAATTCCCCCCAAAAATGACAATGGTCACAAAATAACTCACAAAAACATCCATAAATGCCACTCAAAACGCTACAAAGACATTTCACAAAAATGCCACAAAAGAAATTCACACAAAATCAAAAATAATCTCAAAAAATGATCTAAAAAAAATACAAATTTGACAGAAAGACACAAATTTCACAACAATGCCACAACAATTCACACAAAATAAACAAATAAAGACTCGCCAAATGTGACAATATTATGTCACAAAGAATTCCACAAAAATGTCACAAAATAATTCACACCAAATAAACTGTTAAAAAATAAAATAAACATTTTTCCAACTCCTGTTCATGTTCTGTTTTTAACATTTACAGCTCCTTCTGTTGTTCAAATGTTAACCCAGCCATCGCCTTTTCACCACCCTTACTTCCCTCCTTCACCAGTACCCCAGAATCTTCCAGGTTAGCCCGTATGATACTTTTAATGGTTTCTTTTGTACGTTTGGTGTCAATGTCTATGGAATAATGTTGAGCAATATTATTCAATTGGTCCTTAGTAAAATGATCCAGCAACTCCTCAGACGCTAAAAACAGTGTGAACAAAACTGTTATGGCAAAAGCTACAGGCTAGTGATGCACTTAAAGTTTGGGCTTTTATGGAGTGATGTGTGTTAGGTTGTTGTTTTCAATGTTTTTTATTTTATTTTGTAAATTCATGTGACGCGCCGTGTGCTAAAATGGATCGCTGCTACGTAATTTATTGTGACTATTTATTTTCAGTTATGCTACACACCGCCCGTCGCTACTACCGATCGGATGGCTTAGTGCGGTCCTCGGACGGGCGCCGCCGGAGTCGGTCACGGCCCCGGTGGAGCGCTCGGAAGTCGCCCGAACTTGACTATCTAGAGGAAGTAAAAGTGGTACCCCCGGGTACCCGTGAGTTTGACAAGGCCTTTGGGCCCGGGCCGGAGGAGCGGCGGCTGAGCGACGCGGGCGCGACCGAGCCCCGAGGAGCCCGGCGGCACGCGCCACTGCCGACACCGCACCCGGCCGCGGACCGCGGCGAGGTTTTTCTTGGCCTTTGGGCCCTGCCGGGAGCGGCAGCTGAGCGACGCGGACAAGAACGGGCCCCGTGGAGCCCGGCGCCACACGCCACTCACCGCCCCCGGCCGTGGACCACGGCGGACTCCCGGGCGCCGCAGGTCACCGCCCCGCCGAGTGGCTTTGCCCAGTTGAGGCGGGGATAGGGGCTGCGGACATTGAACCCCCCGACGACCCTCCGGAGAAGAGCCTCGAGTTCTGAGTACCCGTGAGTTTGACAAGGCCTTTGGGCCCGGGCCGGGGGAGCGGCAGCTGAGCGACGCGGGCGCGACCGGGCCCCGAGGAGCCCGGCGGCACGCGCCACTGCCGACACCCGGCTGCGGACCGCGGCGAGGTTTTTTCTTGGCGACGGACCCCCGGGCGCCGCAAGTCACCGCCCCGCCGAGGCGGGGATCGGGGCTGCGGACATTGAACCCCCCGACGACCCTCCGGAGGAGAGACTCGAGTTCTGGGTACCCGTGAGTTTGACAAGGCCTTTGGGCCCTGCCGGGGGACGGCAGCTGAGCGACGCCGGCGAGAACGGGCCCCGTGGAGCCCGGTGC
>NC_139962.1:6153338-6259185 GCF_963454915.1 Gymnoscopelus microlampas
CAAAAAACAGAACGCACTGTCGTGAAACTATGCATCAACCTAGACACATACAACACTGTCGTGACTCACTGTCGTGTGATTCTGCATCAATGAAGACACAAGACACACTGAAGTGGAATTCTGTGATGAATCAGAATCGATACAGCCGGTGGAGACCACCGGACCCCCCGATGGGCCTTGGCTTCAGGGGAAACCCCCGATGGGCCGAGGTCGACGGCGGAAACCAACCGGCGTTGAGCATCGATGGGGGATACAAAAAACAGAACGCACTGTCGTGAAACTATGCATCAACCTAGACACATACAACACTGTCGTGACTCACTGTCGTGTGATTCTGCATCAATGAAGACACAAGACACACTGAAGTGGAATTCTGTGATGAATCAGAATCGATACAGCCGGTGGAGACCACCGGACCCCCCGATGGGCCTCGGCGCGGAGGAATCCCCCTAAATCCATGGATAGAGAGAGGCGGAGGCGGGCTGAGACGAGTCACAGGAGGGTGCAGGCAGCCTGGGTCGGTTCACAGGAGGGTGCAGGCAGCCTGGGTCGGTTCACAGGAGGGTGCAGGCAGCCTAGGTCGGTTCACAGGAGGGTGCAGGCAGCCTGGGTCGGTTCACAGGAGGGTGCAGGCAGCCTGGGTCGGTTCACAGGAGGGTGCAGGCAGCCTGGGTCGGTTCACAGGAGGGTGCAGGCAGGGTCGGTTCACAGGAGAATGCAGGCAGCCTGGGTCGGTTCACAGGAGGGTGCAGGCAAGAACAACCTCGGCAAAACTCTCTCCACTCTAGTTTGTAGCTTATAATGAAGAAGAAGGGGGGAGGTCCCCCCCTGAAACACCTCTGCCAGGATGTATTCTTGAGTATCTGAAAGAAACAAACAAAGAAACAAAGATTTATTCAAGTGGCCGAGAGCTAGCCTGGCTCCACCCCCTGAATAGTTTGCCTCGCATTCAGGTCTGGTGACGCTGTCGAAGGCGGGTGTTTCTCGGTTGAAAATCTGTACGACGAATCGGGATCGGGATAATCGCGTTGGTTCATAGTGGAGTCCCACTTTGGCCACGCCCCATCTCAGAAATCGGCTGCATTGAGAGGGCTTTCAGACTGAATAATGGAGTGAAACTAAATGAGGATAAGTGTCAGGCTAGCCGAGAGCCACATATAGGATATATATACTGTATCCTGGTTTTAACATCAGGGGATCCATCATACTAGAGATAAATATTCTGTGACTACTTGAACAGGTAGCAAAATCAAACAAATCGCTGGCAGTGGGCAAACACAGCCAGAAATAAGTCTGGCACTGAATGAGTTAACTTAATGGCAATATGGCCGCTGTGTGAACATGGTCTATTGACGGTTTAAGTGGTTAAATGTCTACCATTAATTTACACAACACTGAGAGTCAATGAATCTAAGAAATCTAAGGAAAAACTTTAATCTGCCACACAATTTTACACAATATGTAGTTCGGGGTCCCTGCTTCATCTCTCAGCTAAGGGGTCCTTGGGCTGAAAAACGTTGAAGACCCCTAGCGTAGGCTATGTCTAGGGCTGAGACAATTAAAACATTTAAGTTGACGCCTGTCATACAAATACATGTGATTAACCGTTTAGTTGTGTTTTTGGCATTGGAACATATGGAACAGTGGTGTAAAGTAACTATGTACATTTACTCAAGTACTGTACTTAAGTACAGTTGTGAGGTATTTTTTACTTTACTGGAGTATTTCCAATTGTCAGTACTTTTACTTCTACTCCAGTACATCTCAGAAGCAAATATTGTACTTTTACTCCACTACAATTATTTGAAAACTTTAGTTACTAGTTACTTTGCAGATATAAATTATTATATCATAAGACATACATTAACCACTTTATCCCTATTTTATACCTATGCTATTTAAAAACAGCTGATCTACAAGCTCACAACGTGCCGCGATGCGACACGTTGTGAGCTTGTAGATCTGCTATTTTCAAACATTTCAGTACTTTTACTTTTGGTACTTTAAGTATATTTTGAGGCCAATACTTTTGTACTTTTACTCAAGAACATTTTGAATGCCAGACGTTTACTTGTAACTGAGTATTTCTATATTGCAGTATTAATACTTTTACTTAAGTCAAATATTTTAAAATACTTTTTTCCACCACTGCATATGGATAAAAATGTCATTTCTGTGTGGCCTTCAGGCTTCATAATAAAACAAATATTGCACATGACAAATAACCGTAAAGGGATATTTCACTTACAAACTTGTTTGAGCTCATTTTAACTTCCACTCTGCTTTTGTGATTCACCCCAGCCACTTTTTAAATTGCTTGATTGAGTATTTAGATATTTGATGATATACATTGCATCAGACACGCCCCCTTCCAATACAAACCCATTGTAACTTCAAACTCCATTGTAATGGAGTTAACATTCATTGAAAACACCCGTCCTTTGTTCTGGTGACTGATGTGAACCTTCTAATGTGTGGGACCGTATTTTTTCAATTACTTTTTTTAATTTATTTACAAAATCTTTTGGAGTAAATGAATAAAACGGTTAAAAAAAAGTAAATAAATGAAAAAACGTATTGCAAAAACCCGGTCTACTCGCACACTAGAAGCTCAATGTCAGTCACCAGGACCAAGGACGGGTGTTGTCAATGAATCTAACATGGTTAAAATGGAGTTTGAAGTCACAATGGGTTTGTATAGGAAGGGGGCGTGTCTGATTAAATGAATATCAAATATCTAAATACGGAATAAAGCAACTTAAAAACCGTCTGAGAACCACCGAAGACCATCGGCTATATATATATATACACATACACACACACACACACACACACACACTATTAACATACACACAAAAGGCACAACAGACAGATTCACACATGTTCACAGGCAGTGATGTTTGTCTGATCTCGATAAAAGTTCAGAAAACAGTAGAAATATGAATATAACAAAATTCCAGTGCTAAGTAACATCACATTAACCCATTGAGACCTGAAGCCGGTTCTACATGTCTCCTAAATCTCAACAGTTTTCTGAAAAACGTATGTTTCTATATCAGTGGTTCTCAATTTCTTTCATGTCAAGGACCCCCAAAATGATATGAATTTGGCCGCGGACCCCCATCAAAATATGTTGTTCCAGGGACCCCCCCAGAAGCAACGATTTGAGTTCAAAATGTTTGCTTTAAAAAATATATATATTCAAAGATCTGCACACATTTTCACGATTTTTCAAAAATAGCAGATCTACAAGCTCGTACCGCGGCACTCGGTGCCGCGCTACGAGCTTGTAGATCTGCTATTTTTGAATAGCCCAAAGTGTAAAATAATGCTTTTTAGCTCAAATCAAAAACATGACACAGTTCCAGGTCTTAATGGGTTACGGGCTTGGGCGGATCTGGACCTCAAAACGTCTAGCCACTACTGTTTTGTTGATTTGTTACTTTTTAAAAGGTATTTTTTTCCAAGTATACTTTTTAAAAGGTATTTTTTTTCAAGTATACTTTGTAAAGGTTTTTAGTTTTTTTCGCGCTCTCTCTCTCTCTCTGCGGGGAAGCTAGAAAGACGAGGCGACGATGTGCAAGGTAGCAGCTGGAACGCACTGAGCCCAGATGTATTCCCTTGCCGCAGCACAAAGCTAACCCGAGGTTTAGGGTCACTGAACATAAAACACATGTGTGATAGTACCCCAGCGTTACAATATAAACTTTGGGTTTTATCAACTGTCATTTTCTGAATATTCCTTAAGAAGATTAGTTAATGGTTTCATGACGTTCAGTTTTACCACACATTAACCCATTGAGACCTGAAGCCGATTCTACATGTCTCCTAAATCTCAACAGTTTTCTGAAAAACGTATGTTTCTATATCAGTGGTGCTCAATCTTTTTCATGCCAAGGACCCCCAAAATTATACGTATTTGGCCGCGGACCCCCATCAAAATATTTTGTTCCAGGGACCCCCCAGAAGCAAAGATTTGAGTTAAAATGTTGGCTTTACAAATATATATTCAAAGATTTGCACACATTTTCACGATTTTTCAAAAATAGCAGATATACAAGCTCGTAGCGCGGCACTCGGTGCCGCGCTATGAGCTTGTATATCTGCTATTTTTGAATAGCCCAAAGTGTAAAATAATGCTTTTTAGCTCAAATCTAAAAATGACACAGTTCCAGGTCTTAATGGGTTAAAAGTCTCTGTCATGGTCCTTCAAATGTGTATAAAAAGTTTAAAAAAATTCCACTCCATTGATCCATGGCAGATGTTTTTCTCTCACATTTCTAAAGCCTTTTCAACTGCAATGAAAAAAGAAATCTTTGCCTGCGGGTGTCGCTGTTGAGGGATTTTGCCTGTCAATCATCGCCTCTGCTGTACTTTTACTCAAGTAAATGTTGAATTCCGGACTTTTACTTGCAACAGAATATTTCTATATTGCAGTAATGGTACTTGTACTTAGGTAAAAAAAAAAAAAAAAACACTTTTTAACTCATAAGCACTGCGGTCTTCCTCACTACCTCTAAACATTACAAACCACACCACTAACAAAGTTGTCAAAAACATTCAGAACCTGGTTACTATTCAATAGACATTTCCATCTACACTACAACATACATGGGCAACTGGCGGCCGGGGGCCACATGCGGCCCCCACCTTCACTTAATGCGTCCCACAGGTTAATATCAGAATAGTGATATATTATTGATTTCAGCTGTTATGATTCCAAACATGCAAACATGACCCGCTTTAATTACTTCAGTCTATAAAGGCCTCACCCACGGTGAGGCCTTTAGGAGGGCCATTCCATTCCAGCGTACCGCAAGCGGAGCTAATACCATTAGACGGCCCAATCTAGTGGTATCGGCCCAAGGAACCATCACGCCAGAAGGAAATGTTTGGATCGGGGCGGTGCACCTGATCTGGCGCAGCGCTCAGGTCCTGGACCTGGTGAGACGAAGGAGGAGCCCGGCCAGGAGACAACCCACAGTGCCTAGTCCCTCCACGTGCCAGAGCCTCCCCGAGTCCCGGCAGAGTACTTCCGGAGAAGCGGACTGAGTGGCCCTGTCTTTCCCTATAGTACTGACCGTGGGTGCTACTGGGACGTAAGTCGGGGCTTGATCAACCCTGGCTGGGTCACCTGGGCGAGGGTGTATGTTGTATGTTGCGAGACCCGAAACACCCGATGACCCCAGGCTACAACACTGATGATGCGTCCCAGTTGCATCCATGTGATGTATTTATTTATTATATATATAATAGGCTAGTAGCTTAAATGACTAGTATTAAAATTCTATTGTCTTTTTTATGTCCAACGTATTATTATTTAAGTTCATAAAATTAACATAAGTAAATTAAATAAAAGCTACTTTTCCAATTCAAAAATAGCACCAAAAGAAATCAGGATTCCAATAAAAAAATAGCTCAAAGTACCAAAGTATAAGTACTCATTATGCAGAAATGTCTCTTTTAAAGGTTTCAAAATGTATAACAAATATTTTGAAAATAGCAAGAAGGCAAGCTCACACGTTATGAACTTATAGATCTGCTAATTGTGTGTGTGTGTGTGTGTGTGTGTGTGTGTGTGTGTGTGTGTGTGTGTGTGTGTGTGTGTGTGTGTGTGTGTGTGTGTGTGTGTGTGTGTGTGTGTGTGTGTGTGTGTGTTCCTGATTGTCGAGGTGGAAGGTTGTGTTCTTGTGAGCTCCTGAGCCCTTGGACACTGGAATACTTTTTAAAGACTTTTGTGAAATACTTTTAACACTTTTCACAAAGACCAAAAAGGATCTACCAAGGACAACAAGGACAACAAGGAATAAAACAACGTTTTTACCACTCAACAAAACAGGGGTGTTAGACAGGGGCCAGGTAGATAGGCGTGAAGCTAGGTGAGAGCCTGAACAATGGCAACCATAACTGAGACACTAGCTACAGCACACACACACACACACACACACACACACACACACACACACACACACACACACACAAACACACACACACACACACACACACCTTTTAATTGAATACCCAACCCAAGCAAAATCCATTAAAGAAAAGGATATTTACAAGACTGAACTCCTGACAAATAACATAGACACTTTATGCAGACTGTAACGCAAAGACGGTTATAACAAACCTAATCTTTTCCACACATAGACCTCAGGCATGGATTGAAGCCACACAAGAGCACTACACAGAGATATAAAAAAAAAGGCACAGCTGACTGAGGGATGTAGCCTTAAAATGCACTCAGAGGAAGGAACCACCACTGTAAACATGTTCAACTCTGGAAGAGTAACAATCCAGGGGAACAGAACACCCATAGAGAATGACTTCACCAAAATCAGGGAGATGGCACAAGAAAATGGCACTCCAAACAGTACACACATACCACATCCACACATCTAGCCACAGTAGAGAGCCCACCCCCACCCCCACAAACCAGTACCACAAAAGGTCACACCATAGAGCCAAACCTGCTTACCAAGTTGGCTGAACAATTCCATAGCTTAGAATATAGACAGATACAGATGGAACAACAGTTGTTAGAGTACAGGCAAGAACAGACAGCTCCCAGGGCCAGTACCAGAAAGGAACAGGAAGAGAGTGAGCTTAAAGCAAAGGTGAAAAGGCTCCAAGACAGTGGCCCTCATTTATCAACGCAGCGTATAAACCGGCGTATATTTTTCCATATATTCGGCCGTACACCAACGTCGAAGTCACATTTATCAACGTATCCTACACAGCTGATCCGAGCTTACACTTGGTCCCAGCGTTGATAAATGTCACGGCTGAAACGAGCGTCATTTAAATAACACGCCCTTTAAATATTCTCAAAACGCCCCGATTTTACGACATGAAGACGAACCAGAATACGACCAAAGACATGAAAAGCCAATAAGAAACAGTCGCCCCCCCCCCCGGCGTGCGGCGAGGCCAGCGCCGCACACGCTCACGCCTCTCTCTCTCGCTCTATCTCTCTCTCTCTCACACCCACACACACACACACACACACACACACACACACGCCCGCCCAACTTTGTCTTTCATGTCCGTGTCCGTAGCGTAGCGTTACATGACACTCGGGCGGAATGCAGTGATTCCGTGCCGCCACGTTAATATTGGAGCGTCGGGTTTATATCCTTAACCCAGCCAGGTTGTGTAGCCTACATAACTCTCTATGACATAACTCCATAACATAGGACAAGCTACTGTAAGTTTGTAGACCTCACTGTCCATGAAAAGGTGGCCGGGAGTCCCGACCGGGGGACTCCGGGATAACATAGACACTTTATGCAGACTGTAACGCAAAGACGGTTATAACAAACCTAATCTTTTCCACACATAGACCTCAGGCATGGATTGAAGCCACACAAGAGCACTACACAGAGATATAAAAAAAAAGGCACAGCTGACTGAGGGATGTAGCCTTAAAATGCACTCAGAGGAAGGAACCACCACTGTAAACATGTTCAACTCTGGAAGAGTAACAATCCAGGGGAACAGAACACCCATAGAGAATGACTTCACCAAAATCAGGGAGATGGCACAAGAAAATGGCACTCCAAACAGTACACACATACCACATCTAGCCACAGTAGAGAGCCCACCCCCACCCCCACAAACCAGTACCACAAAAGGTCACACCATAGAGCCAAACCTGCTTACCAAGTTGGCTGAACAATTCCATAGCTTAGAATATAGACAGATACAGATGGAACAACAGTTGTTAGAGTACAGGCAAGAACAGACAGCTCCCAGGGCCAGTACCAGAAAGGAACAGGAAGAGAGTGAGCTTAAAGCAAAGGTGAAAAGGCTCCAAGACAGTGGCCCTCATTTATCAACGCAGCGTATAAACCGGCGTATATTTTTCCATATATTCGGCCGTACACCAACGTCGAAGTCACATTTATCAACGTATCCTACACAGCTGATCCGAGCTTACACTTGGTCCCAGCGTTGATAAATGTCACGGCTGAAACGAGCGTCATTTAAATAACACGCCCTTTAAATATTCTCAAAACGCCCCGATTTTACGACATGAAGACGAACCAGAATACGACCAAAGACATGAAAAGCCAATAAGAAACAGTCGCGCCCCCCCCCCGGCGTGCGGCGAGGCCAGCGCCGCACACGCTCACGCCTCTCTCTCTCGCTCTATCTCTCTCTCTCTCACACCCACACACACACACACACACACACACACACACACACACGCCCGCCCAACTTTGTCTTTCATGTCCGTGTCCGTAGCGTAGCGTTACATGACACTCGGGCGGAATGCAGTGATTCCGTGCCGCCACGTTAATATTGGAGCGTCGGGTTTATATCCTTAACCCAGCCAGGTTGTGTAGCCTACATAACTCTCTATGACATAACTCCATAACATAGGACAAGCTACTGTAAGTTTGTAGACCTCACTGTCCATGAAAAGGTGGCCGGGAGTCCCGACCGGGGGACTCCCGGCGCAAAAGCGCTCGTATATTTTTGAAAATAGCAGATCTACAAGCTCATAACGCGTCGCGATGTAACGCTGGCTTGTGAGCTTGTAGATCTGCAATTTTCAATACAGACAGATCTACAATCTTATCTGAATGACTGTTAAAGCAGTTTGTTTAAATTACTTTATAAAATGATATATTTTCACAGCAATTATTTATTAGTTTAGATATACACATTTAGGAGTGGATTATGTGTCCAGATGCTTGTCAGACAGTCAGACAATGGTGCTCCGCAGGTCTAGAATGGAATAAACGGGTGCAGCCAACGTCAACAACTGGTCTCGACCAGACGTGAGATTTAAGCCTACGGTAGGATGAAGCCCACGTCAGGATATATTGATAAATGCCGAAAGGTGCGGTGATTACGCCGTATGCTCATTATTCGGGCTGCACCGCGTTGATAAATGAGGGCCAGTGAGTTGAAGCTCAATAATATTGTAACATTGCGGGGCAGCTGGAAAGACGAGGCGAGGAGACGATGTGCAAGTTGCCAGCCCAGATTTATTCCCTTGCCGCGGCACAAAGCTAACCCGAGGTTGAGGGTCACTGAACATAAAACAATAAAGAGGGTGGCTAGCCCAAGGCTAGTAATAATGAGGACGTGTGCCGTCTCTCAGTTCACTCAGTCCCGCTTACAGCACCCCAGAACAGCCCAACTTAACTCTTTTCCCTCCCCGGCACACATGTAGCCAAAACCCAAATCAGTGACACCTCCCTCGATGGAGGGAGGTGTGTAATCGTACCCCCAGCGTTACAATATAAACTTTGGGTTTTATCAACTGTCCTTTTCTGATTATTCCTTAAGAAGATTAGTTAACATTTTTTGAAAAGTTAAGTTGTTTTCCCATTCCAAAGTTTGTGGGCCCTGGGTAGACAACCCGGCCTGGCGGAGATTGGCGAAAATCTCTGCTATGAGGAGGAGCATTCTAGTTAAGACAGTCCATTAATTCTACATGGCTCAGCCCTTTAGTAACTCTTGCCTTAATTTCTCATACATCGCAGGGAACACACTTTTGCTGAAATGCGAACTGCTGCCATGGCCCTTTGTAACATTCTAGATACACTGTTTGAATATTCAAATCCAGCGTTCTCCATCACTGAAAAGGTTTGCATGTCACGAGACTGCGCTCGTTTCGTTATTTCTTGAGTAAGATCCGCGGGTCGAATTATGTGAGAGTATGGGAAGAAACACGCGGTTTCTCTCTCTGTCAACCCGCTGTGAGGCTTCCCTTTGCCCGGAAGGAGGAATGTACAGAAAAAACAGCGAACGCATGGCTTCCCTTGAACCAGCGTTGCAAGATATTGTGAGAGAAACAAGCAACCAGGTCTATAAAGAGAAGTCCAAAATAAGCGAGCCTATAAGTAGCTTATAATAAGCAGACTTGGCAACACTGCCTTGGACGCGGGACAGTGAGAATCGCGATACGGCTTTCAATTTCGGTACGTATCGTGACACCCTTAAAAAATGTTTTTATATATATATACACATATACATATACATATACATATACATATACATACATACATACATACATACATATATATACATATACATATACATATACATATACATATACATATATATATATATATATATATATATATATATATATATATATATATATATATATATATATATATATATATATATACACATACATACACACACACACACACATCATTTCCTCAGGTAGTCACAAAGATCTCACCTGCACATTGTAGCTTCACCAGATAGTGAGTCATTAGAGGTGGATGTTCTCAGTCTTCTAGGCATTTATGGCACAAGGACAACTTCGGCACTTATGGCAAAAGGACAACCTCGGCACAGTCCGTCTCCACTCTGAGAAAGAAAGAAAGAAAGAAACAAATATTAATTCAAGAGAGACGAGAGCCAGATATATACGTAGATTGTATCCTGTCACAACATACACAGCCTAGTATATGGAATCAAACTTTATTTATAGAGCACATTTAATAAACAACAGAAGCTGAGAAAAGTGCCGTACAAGGTTGAGACAAACAAAGCATCAACACACATTTGTGCATAGTTAACACATTAGAGCAGGGGGTCCGGGACCCCTAGGGGGGGGGGGGGTCCTCAGAGTTACTACAGGGGGTCCGCCAAATCTTTGTGATAGGATTTTTGTTTTTACATTAACCACTTCAACCCTATTCTGAGGGGAACATTAGCCGAAAATAGCCGATCTACAAGCTCACAACGCCTCGCACTGCGAGGCGTTGTGAGCGACCGGCTAGTTTCGGCAAAGGAAGAGGGGAAAAGAGCAGACTAAGTACAGAGTGACAGTTTACTTAGTGTTGATGGTTTAAGTTGTTAAATGTCTGAAAATACACATTAACATGAAACATCTATGAAAAGCTTGAATCTGCAACACAAGTTTATGCTATATATAGAGGGGGTCCCTGCTCCATCTCTCTCTCTCAGAGAGGGGGTCCTTGGCCTGAATACGTTGAAGACCCCTGCATTAGAAGATCCAGTGACATTAAAATCCAAAGAGAATAGGTGGGTTTTCACCCATTAAGACCGGGAAAGCATCCGTGTCATTTTAGATTTCTTTGGCTATTCAAAAATAGCAGATATACAAGCTCATAGTGCGGCCACCCCTGGTCTTTTTGCTAGTCTTTGCCAACGCCCAGTAACGACTGAGCGGCAAGACCTCAGAGCCCTGGCTAAGGGTGTAATGGTTCCAGGAGCTCAGCGGAGCTATTACCACTAACCCGTTTAAAGATTTATAGTCAAAATCTAAATTTAATTCTGTTTTAAGTAGCATGTGAGGGGTCAAACTAGGGTGTTTTTATGATTCTGAATCCATTGCAATCATTTGTTTTGCACCAAAACCACTCCTTGGGCTAAAAACGGCCCAATCTCAATGGGCTTTTTACACAAACAATATACATGGCTATGGACGTTTTTAGCCCAAGGAGTGGTTTTGGTGCAAAACAAATGATTGCAATGGATTCAGAATCATAAAAACACCCTAGTTTGACCCCTCACATGCTACTTAAAACAGAATTAAATTTGGATTTTTTTTTTTTAACCAAGGTTATGGTGGGTACCCCAACTTTAAGGAGCTGTCAAAAAATTCTCCTAGGGATACTGAATTTCAGTCTTTGTGAGATGTGTTACTAGACACCTTTACAAACACATTGGTGAAGATTTCTTTTGGTAAGGAATTTATTCCAAGATTGGAAAATATTCTGCTAATATCCCCTGACTATTAAAAGCAAATAAAAAGGACCTTAAAATCAATTCTAAAATTGACAGGGAGCCAGTGAAGTGAGGCAATACGTATACTGTATCCTGTCACAACTTGGTTCTCAGCCCAGGTTGCACAAACTGGCCTCACCCAGTATCACTCTTGGGGCCTGTCCTTTCCAGCTAAACCCTCAGTCAGCTACCTTGGTTGTCAGCTAGATCGCAGGCTGGGTGGTGAAACCATCGCTCTTAAGACCATCAGTAAGGTGAATGGCAGAACCAAATTCTTAGCCAGGAAAGCGCAGTTTCTGGACTCGGCCAGTCTTCGCATATTAGCAAACTCACTGGTTTTATGTTGTTTCGACTATGCCTTTGGCTCATGGTACAGTGGCCTAACCAAAGCCCTAAAAGAGAAGTTGCAGGTTTCTCAAAATAGGTTGGTCAGGCTTGTCTTGGGGCTGTCTGCAAGGGACCATGTCATTGCCAGCAGTTGGGTTGGCTCCCTCTGGCAGCCAGGTCAGTTCAACTACAGCTGAACCTGGTGCATAACATCTACATAAACAGCGCCCCTGTGTACCTATGTAAGCTCTTTCAGAAGCGTAGCGAAGCCCATTCCAACCTAACCAAAGCCAGCATAGCAGACCTGACCATGCCCACGTTCACCACTGAAATAGGAAAACGCTCATTTAGATTTGGAGGAGCAGTCAACTGGAACCCTCTGCCCCTGACTATAAAGAGCACCAGCAGCCATCTCCTTTTTAAGATAAGGGTCAAAGCATGGCTTTTTAGAAAATGTTGCCGAATAGTAGAGTCACCTATGTGTTAGCAATGCGATTATATGTATGTATGCTGTAGGTAGTGTAGCTTTTGATTGTTTTATTTATTACTGTACTGTCTAACTGTATGTATTCTGTTGCAGTGCTGTCTGTTTGTCTCAGACCAAGGACCACAATGAAAATACTTTTATGTGTCTGTATCCTTGACGTTTCTACGATGAACATGATGTAACATGTGTTTTTTCCTGTATAACGTCTAATAAAATCAAATCAAAGGGATGGGGCGATAATCGTTATCATTAAAAACGCTCACAATAATCGTAGAGATTTTAATTTATTGTGAAATTGTCCTCCATCATACACAAGGATGAATTAGCTTTTGTTGAGCGTCAAATCCAGTACCACTTAAACCCTCTGTACTTGATAACACAGACCTGTGTAAAGACTGCATTTTATTTGGTATGCTCTTCTTTCACTCTACACAAATCGAGTCGCCAAAAATGGCCGATCTACAAGCTCACAACACGCTGCGTGCATTGCGAGCTTGTACTTAGTTTACACCACTGCACACTTTGTCCTTCAACGGTCAAGTGACAGGGGTTTGTACAATCATGTTTCTTCCAGCTCAGGAACGTTGCTAAAATCAAGTCAAATTTGCATTCATGCCTTCATGTCATCACGCTTCAATACTGCAATTAGTCCATGAGCCAGACAAGATTTATCGAAAGGGTGGGCAAAACCATACCTATATTAAATTGTTTATAGGGTCAATATAAGTAAATACATATACTGTATGATAACCTTTCCACAGGAGCAGCTTTTTCATATTTATCACACATTTTGTTATTTTCCCCTTACGTACATGACAGGTGAAAAAATGTCAAAATGTAAAACATAGTTATCATAATGAAACTTCCCCAGTTGATCACTTACATGAAGACAATGATTTATCGTATTACAAGTTATGCATTAGGAAAATATGCCCGAATTTGCATAACTTTCCAGAATCAACATTGGAAAAAGCCAGAGTCAACATTCTTATTTCATTTTGTTAAGATGTTGGAGTCAAAGGTTTTTAACGAGGGAATATTCAATATCTGGCTAAATTTTGGGGCTCTGGGTCATGGACTAAATGCCCAATTTGCATATTTAAATATACAAATTCAGAAAACTTGTAGTACAATAAATCATTGTCTTCATGTAAGTAATCAACTGGGGAAGTTTCATTATGATAACTATTTTTTAAATGTTGTCATTTTTTCTCCTGTCATGTACGTATGGGGAAAATAACAAAGTGTGTGATAAATATGAAAAAGCTGCTCCTGTGGAAAGGTTATCATATATGTATTTACTTATATTGACCCTATAAACAATTTAATATAGGTATGGTTTTGCCCACTCTTTCGATAATCATTGCTCAATTTTGGGGCTCTGGCTCATGGACTAAATGTACAAGTTACAAGTAAATGTCATTTCCAAACTTAGGACCAAGTTCTGTGAGACTGGTGAAGTCAACAAGGAAGACAACAACCAAAGACCCCTTAATTGCTTCACTGAGGAACCATAGATTTACAGGCAAGATTTGCACAACGGTACCAAAGACAGATGTCAAAGTTGCAGGACCCATGCTCAGGTGCCAGTCACACACACACACCTGTGCCTGGCACACACACCTGTGCCTGGCACACACACCTGCCTGCAAATGGTACCAGGGCTGACACCAAATAATGCGTAATCTGCATAACTGAACACCAGCATCACTTGCCCTTACACACAGCACATCTAACCCATTGAAGCCTGAGGTTCCGATTCTGAAAAAAACGGTTCTCTGAAAAACGTATGTTTCTATATCAGTGAAACCTTTTCATGTGAAGGACCCCCACACACACCTCAAAACATTTTGTTCCAGGGACCCCCCAGAAGCAAAGATTTGAGTTAATGTTTGCTTTAAAAGAATATATATACTAGGGCCGGGACTTTATCGCGTTAAATTAGATCAATTAATTACAGAAAAATTATCGCGTTAAAAAAATTAACGCATTTTAATCGCACCTATTTTTGCACCGCGGAACGTTTCTCACTGGACGAGTTTCAGACGGACCGTTTATAGCAGCGCACCAACAGACGGTAATTCTCACTTCTCAGGCATGACAGACAACAACAAAGTCTACTGCAGCCAGCCAGCACAGTGCATGAAAACATGATGCCTGCTTGATAATGTTGGCTGGGCAAGTCAGAATCTGTAATGGAAGCCCCCGCCTACGCGCGCGTTGGGGGGGTGCGCTGGTGGGGGGGGTTCCAAGAGGCGGTGCGGATCACATGCGCGCGATTTTAATTCATAATAATTAATGAATCTACTATAAACAACAGTAACAACACTCTACCAGCCTCCAGTGGTGGAAAATTGCTGATCTACAAGCTCACAATGCCTTGCGCTTGTAGATCTGCTATTTTCACATGGCTGTAATGTTTTATAATAATAATCGAAATCTACAAAGTAACTAGTAACTGTTTTTCAAGTTTTCAAATAATTGTAGTGGAGTAAAAGTACAATATTTGCCTCTGAGATATAGTGGAGTTACTGGAGTAGAAATAAAAGTATTAAAAATTGGAAATACTCTAGAGTCAAGTGCAAATACCTAAAAATTGTACTTAAGTACAGTTCTTGAGTACATGTACTTAAAGACGTATGCCAAAATCCATTTGAAAAAATTGCTTTTCACTGTTCTCAGGTCAAATATTGATATGCGATTAAAATGCGATTAATTGCGATTAATTAATTACAAAGCCTCTAATTAATTAGATTAATTGTTTTAATCGAGTCCCAGCCCTAATATATACACATACACACAAAGACTTGCACACATTTTCACGATTTTTCTAAAATAGCAGATCTACAAGCTCATAGCGCGGCACTCGGTGCCACGCTATGAGCTTGTATATCTGCTATTTTTGAATAGCCAAAGTGTAAAATGATGCTTTTTAAGCTCAAATGAAAAAGTGACACAGATGCGTTCCAGGTCTTAATGGGTTCCAAACATCAGAAGCTGTGCAAAGTGCCGTACAAGGTTTAGGCAAACAGCATCAACAGGCATCCATCGGTGCACACATGTGTGCATATTTATAAACCCATTAGAGCAGAGGTCTTCAACAGGGGGTCCGGGACCCCTAGGGGGTCCTCCGAGTTACTACGGGGGGTCCGCCAAATCTTTGTGTGATAGGCAAATAATATTGTACTTTTACTCCACTATAATTATTTGAAAACATTAGTTACTAACTTTACTTTAGCTTTAGTTACTAACTTTACTTTAGCTTTCATTTCGATTATTATTATTACAAAACATACATCCACTTCAGCCCTATATACATTTCGGCCATTTGAAAATAGCCCATCTACAAGCTCACAATGTGTCGCATCACTACGCATTGTGAGCTTGTAGATCTGCTATTTTCATATGTTATACATTTGAGAACTTGAAACGGGACATTCTGCACAATGAGTACTTTACTTTTGGTACTATAATGCCAATACTTTTGTACTTTTTGCATAAGTACATTTTGAATTCTGGACTTGTAACAGAATAAGTCTCAATACCACAATGTAGAAATACAAGTACTGTATTAAAAACATGCTTGAGTCAAAGTACAAAAGTATAAGCATCAAAAATATACTCAAAGTACTAAAGTAAAAGTACTCATTCTGCAGAAATGTCTCTTAAAGTTTTATATTTTGAAAATATCAAGAATGCAAGCTCACACCGTGTTGCTTTGCAACACGTTGTGAGCTTGTAGATCTGCTATTTTTACTATCTCTCTCACACACACACACACACACACACACACACACACACACACACACACACACACACACACACACACACACACACAAATGTTTAGGGCTTAAGTGGTTAGTCCATGTTTTGTAATAATCAAAATCTACAAAATAACTACTAAGTTTTCATATCATTGTAGTGGAGTAAAAGTACAATATTTATCTCTGAGATATAGTGGAGTAGAAGTAAATGTATTGAAAATTGGAACTCCAGTTAAGTAAAAGTTTCTCAAAATTGCACTCAAGTGCAGTACTTGAGTACATGTACTTAGTTACTTTACACCATACTAGGCCTGCAAAGCCTGTGTCAGCATCACGACCGTCATGGATTAACTTCAACCTTGTGTTTGCACTTTCCCCATTTACGGCCTGTACATCTACATAAACATTCAAATTTCAAATATAAAGTGCTTACTTCATGGCCTCGGATGGTATAATTATGTACGGGCCCTCCAACGTACCTGTATCTTCCGTATTGTTCATTAAAAAGCATTTTAATCCGATCGGTGGCCATTTTCCTCATAGAGTTATAATGTAGCATAGTGTAATACACCTCCCAGCCGATAGGGTGGCGTCGTTTAAAGCATATGGTGAAAAGACGGAAAAAATGGCCACCAATCAGATTAAAATGCTTTTTATTGAAAAATACGGAAGATACAGGTACTTCTGAGGACCCGTACACTAGAATAATATCCGTAGCCATGAAGTAAGGACTTTATATTTGAAATATGATCGTTTATGTAGATGTACGGACCGTAATTGGAGAAATTGCAAACACCAGGTTGAAGTTAATCCATGACTGTCATGATACGACAGTCAGTCATGTTTCAGGACTAAACAAAGACGGTTCATATTCACTTCACACAGCAATGCTTCATCCTCACTAGTTGTTGCTTTTTTACCAAGTCAAATAACAGTGAAATTACACGCAATTCCATCAATTCCTTAATGCTAAGCAGTTAATTAGCTAAGCTAAATAGCTAACACACACCTGCCAGAACACTTACCTGTTTGGTGGTTTGGATGGAGATGTTTTCACAGTCTGGTCACAGTGTGTCTTAACATCTTTTTTTCACCAACCTGCTAAACACTGATAACTCTACTCGACGTCAATGTGGAGTAACGTTACTTTAGGAGTTGTTTATTTCACTATAAGAGTCTTTTTCCTTGCCAACAGAGTGGGTCCTTTTCACTCTTTGAGTGGGTCACAAACATTTGTCATTGCTGGAAGGTGTGAGGGGGAGGGGCTAACAGTTAAAGGACTCTAATAGCCCCGCCCCTCCCTGCTTCCTAGAGCAGTTGTTCTCAACCTGTGGGTCTGGACCCCACATGATTTTTTTTGAGGGGGGGGGGGGGGGGGGGGTCCCTGACAGTGAAGTGACAAATAAAGGACTTTTAAGACCTTTTTAATACCAAAAACACAAGTACTACATCAAAAGTAATCAACAAACCCAACATCAACAAAATACTATAAAAACTGGTCAAACATTGGCCAAATTGTCAAATAATATAAAATAGCCCAAAAAAATAGCCAATCTGCAAGCTCACAACGCCTCGCGTTGTGAGGCGTTGTGAGCTTTTACATCTGTTATTTTCACAATATTTATCTGTGGAGTCAAACTAAATGTAACGCCTCAACTCCTACTTTCCAAGTTCTTGTCAGGGTGGGGGGTCCCCATTTCAAATATGATTATTTTGGGGGGTCCCCAGTTCAAATATGATTATTTTGGGGGGTCCCCAGTTCAAATATGATTATTTTGGAAGGTCACGGCCTGAAAAAGTTGAGAACCACTGTCCAAGGGCAGGGTTTCTCAAAGTAGGTGCCCCGGCCCCCGTTGCACCCTAGGGTGCCGTGACACAAGTCCAGGGCCCAGGGTGGGCGCAGAAAACGTTGATAATATTTGCAAATCATCAATATATAACTTAAGTTTAACCACTTCACCTCACTGCGTTCTTTTTCCATCTACTGTACACCAAATCTCTTTGCCAAAAATAGCCGATCTACAAGCTCACAACACGTGATGTTCCCCCCACACAGTGGTGGAAAAAGTACTCAAATGTTTTAATTAAGTAAAGGTATCAATACTGCAATGTAGAAGTAGCCTACTCTGTTACAAGTAAAAGTCCGGAATTCAAAATTTTACTTGAGTAAAAGTACAAAAGTATTGGCATCAAAATATACTTAAAGTACCAAAAGTAAAAGTACTCGAATGTTTGAAAATAGCAGATCTACAAGCTCACAACGTGTCGCACCGCAACGCGTTGTGAGCTTGTAGATCGGCTATTTTCAAATAGCCTAGGTATAAAGTGGTTCATGTATGTTTTATAATGTAATAATTTATATCTGCAAAGTGACTAGTAACTTCAAATAATTGTACACATTTTGGCCACACTGCAGCGTAGGTAAGGGACGGGCTCCGTGACGCAGATTGTAGCAACGTTGTTGATCCTCTTTTGCCTGCATCTCCGACTTCCTGAAGTCCCTGATGTTTGGCCAGCGAGGGTGTAGAGTCTTTGGGAGTTGTGGTATGTTGGAGCGAATCTGTCTCCCCATGAGGAGTTGTGCAGGGGAATAACCGCTCTCCAGGGGCGTGGCGCGGTACGCCAACAGCGCCTTTGCCTTGTTGCCTCCTCCTTTCCACAATCCTTTCACTGTAGCCACGGCCCGTTCAGCCTCTCCGTTTGCCTGCGGATACCGTGGACTGCTGGTCACATGGGTGAAACCATACTCAATAGCAAAGTTCTGGAAGGGTAACGCACTGTATTGGGGCCCATTGTCCGAAACCAGGGTCTGTCGGGTCCCGTTACGGCTGAATACGCAGCCACGACTGTCTCAGCTGAAGCTACTTTAAGATGGGGAACCTCTATGTAGCGTGAGAAAAAGTCCACAATCACAATATAAGTCTTTTTCTCCCAGACGAACAAGTCTGTAGCGACCCGCTCTCAGGGCCTTTCTTGCACTGGTGTCGGGACCAAGGGCTCTCTGCGTTCTGCCCTGTGTTGTGAACATGTGTCACACTTTTCCACCAGCTGATTGATGTGAACCGACAGTCCGGGCCACCAGACTGACTGGCGTGCTCTTGCTCTGCACTTGACAACTCCTTGATGTCCAGCGTGCAGGTCATTAAGCACCTCCTGTCTGCTGCATTGGGGAATCACGATCCTCTGACCACGCAGCAGTAGCTCACCAGCCAGTGTGAGGTTCTCTCTTTCTGGCCAGTATGCCCCCAACGAGGTCATGCTTCTCAGGCCAACCTGTCTTGCAGTATCTGATGAGCTTTGCACAGACAGGGTCAACACTCTGTTTCTCCTGTATGCTCCTCAGCCCAGCTTCCGTGGCTGGGAGGCTTTGTACAACTGCATCCACAAACACTTTGCCTTCTGTTTCCCTGTCTATTTATTCTTGTGTGAATTTGTGTTTGACAGGAGCTCTCGACAATGTGTCTACTGTGATCAAGCGCTTACCGGGCACATGTACAATATCGTATGTGAATCTCATCAGTCTCAGCCGAACCCTCAGAACTCTGGGTGGGAGCTCATCTAGTGCTTTGTTACTCAGCAATGGCACTAGTGGCTTATGATCAGTTTCTAGCCTGAATCTGACCCCCAGAAGGTAGGATGACAACCGCTCACATGCCCATGTGGCTGCTAACGCCTCCTTCTCTATTTGGGCATAATCCTTCTCTGGGCTTGACAGGCTCCTAGAGATGAACACGACCGGGTTCCATAATCCATAGTCTGTTGCTGCGTCAGAACACCTCCGATACCGTAGGACGAGGCATCGGCCGATACGCATGTGTCTGCTGTAGGTGAGTACGGGGCTAACACCCGCGGGGAAATTAACTCTGCTTTCGGTCTCTGAAAAGCTTATTTTTTTGGGGCTTCCCAGACCCATTCATTCTTCCCGCACAACAGGTCTTTGATTGGGCGAGTGTACGAGGCCAGATGAGGTAAGAACTTGCCTATATATTGGGCCATCCCCATCAGTCTTTTCACTCCTTCGACGTCGGTAGGCTCAGGCATCTCCAAGGGGTGATGAAGGTTGTGGGTAGCTTGCTTTCCTCTGACAGCGGGATTTGCCAGAAGCCAGCAGTAGCATCCAACTTTGTGAATACCTTCGCCCCTTCAAGCATGGCAAGTGTCTCATCCACAGCTGGGAGGATGAGTCTCTCTCTTCTGACATATTTGTTCAAAGGTGTCATATCTACACACAGCCGTATTTTCCCTTTCGGCTTGGGAACCACGACTATGCCTGCACACCACGGTGTGGGTTGTGTCACTTTGGAAATCACCTCCATCTTCTCCATGCGCTCCAGTTCTGCTCTCACTGTCTCTCGCAGGGGCAAAGGCACACGACGTGGAGTTGACAGGGCGTATGGGACAGCATCGGGCTCTAGCTCAATTTTGTAGGGATTGTTTAGCTTCCCTAAGCCTTCCCTGAGTCCAAGCGCCTCTATTACGGGAAGGCCTAGGAGGGGCCTGGTTAGTTCTTCAACAACATAGATTATTTGTGCTGTTGTTCTCTTCCTAATGGTTAGCTCACCACTGAAGCATCCTTTTGTATTTAACTTGTATTTTCCTGGTCCATAAGTACTTTTTGTGGTGGCTGTAGATTTCCATGTTTTTCAACTGAGTGCATGCTGATAGGCACCGCTGTGACCTGGGCACCTGTATCCAGCTTGAATATGGCCTCCTGTCCATACAGTTCCAGCCATTCATCTTCAGGTTCCTCTAGGTTCACTACGCTCAGGAACGCAAAGTCCTCCTCTTCATCTTGAGAAGTCTCTGTGTGCGCCAGTGTGATATCATGGACCCCTTTCCCTGTTCTGCATGTCTTTGCAAAGTGTCCTTTTTTATGACACACTCTACACTCAGCTTCACGGGCAGGGCATTCCTTCCACATATGTTTTTTAACATTTCCACATCTGCCACATCCAGGAGACTGTGTGTCATTTTTGTATTGTTGTGCTTTCTGCCATTTATTTTTTTGTATGGCCACATGTGCAGCTGCCTGCTGCTCAGTGCCTCTTAAGACGGGCTGTTGTTTCTTTATTGCTGCACTCTGTTTCACTTTAGTCATTGCCTTTTCCAAAGTTAAGTCTGCATCCATTTGCAGGTTTTCTGATAGCTTGGCATCTCTTATACCTACTACAATTTGGTCCCTTATCAAGTCTTCTCTTAGGATTCCAAACTGACAATGTTCAGCAAGTGTATGTACAGCAGTGATAAAGGATTCAACATTCTCACCCGGTTCTTGGTTCCGTCTGTTGAAACATGCTCTTTCAAATATGACGTTCCTCTTACTGACACAATGTGCATTGAAAGCATCCGTGACGTCCTTGTATTTCTTTTTTTTCCTTTTGTATAGTTCGTCTTCTTACTAAGTTATCCGAGCTTCTGACACCATGTTGTGTAAACCTTGTACTCTTTAGTTCACATATAATAAGAGACGGAGAGCGTGTGTTTACATTGACTGTTTACTAGTAAGTCCGGAAGTCAGCGTGCAACATACAAACATGTCCATGTAGCAACACGAGCCAATACCTTACAGGACAATGATTGGTCAAGTTATTTTTATTTTTTGGTCAAGGATTCTGCTATCGACTTTCATGGTATTTTACAGGAATACGTGAAGCCTGGCTTTACCATCCTGGATCGACACAGTCTGGTTTGACAAAGTCTAGCTCGACAAAGTAGCTCCTTCTCAGCCTGGCTTGGCGTTCATGGAACGGAATAAACCAGGCTGTACGGAGCAGACGTTGTTAAACCTGGATTTGGCATTCTGCTTTCGTGAAATAGGCCCCAGGTTGGCATGCTGCCTTGAGTTTCCTGCCTGAACTAGGTCTGCAGGCTTCGCATCATCTTGGAGGGAATGTGCAATCTTGAAAATGATGCCTTCCCAGAAGTTTGATTTTCTAATATGACATGATAGCATACCCAATAGTAGCAGAATCCATCTCTTCTAGCAATTATTTGGGGCTTCAACCATAATACTGAAATATCTAATATTGGAATCATTACAAACAGACCACTAGGGGGCGAGCCCAACTTGCTTGCGATGGTTTTTGAAACCTTATGCCCATACCTAACACCATGCCATAAATCAAAAACCTGTCACCAAGTGCACAATCTTGATGATTTTGGCCGAATTCCCAGCTATTTGGCCTGGCAGAGATAATGAAAACAAGTGACAAAATGTGTATATTTATAATGCTTTATTGAAAATATAGGCTTTATACATCATATTTTATGACATTGTATAATGCCTTATTGAATATAGCCCTAATGCATCATATTTTATGACGTTTTAGGGTGAATTCTTGGATTGAAGAAACTATTCAGCAGCATCTTTTCCCTGTGAAAAGATGAATATATTAGACTAATATATTCAACACAAATCTTGAGTTAAATCTCAGTTACTGATAACCAACATAATGTGCCTTGTTCATATTGCATTACATATTTACCTTGGAGTCACGAGTTTTAGCTCTCATCTTGTTGACCTGGGATTCAGCAATGTCAGCACGCTCTTCAGCCTCCTCCAGCTCATTCTGAACCTTTCTGCACTTGGACAGGTGAGTGTTGGCTTGTTCCTCCTACAATATGATAGAGATGGTTCAAAGCCTCAATATTTGAAAAGAGCATCTTACGATAACAGTTTAAAGAAGACAATATCAGGAAAATTGTATAGTGTGGTTGCAGCTAATGCAGTGTTGCATGTTCATGAGTGTCTTGGGTCCAGCCCTGGCATAGTGTCATCATTCAGCATGATCAGCCAAGACAAAAATAAAATAAAAACAGACATGCCATCTCCGGTTTACTTCAAGTATCTGTGTGAAGTAGGTGGCCGCCTTTTTAGGAGACCGTAAAAAGGTTGGAGTCTATAATTTCCAATGGAAGAGAAAACGTGAACACGATTCTTTAGCCCCATGGTTACTGAACTAAATATTGGACCCAATTGTCACAAGCCACACAATCTTCCCAAGATTTTCAACCTAAAATGCCTTTTTTAAGAGAGACAAATCAGGAGACAATCAATCTTTCTCCTTCCCAGCAACACACTCTCGCGGAATTTAGCACCAGTAAACACAAGATGTTCGCGAGATCTGCCACCAGCAGCTCTTACAATAGGAGACCATTTGTGGGATTTGTGTACCATTTCACCTCTAGTGATTCCAATTGGGATGGTCTATCTTTCTAAATCAATCAACCATCATTGTGATCATGACGGCACAGCTTGCTCGGCATCCAGGCAGACATTTCTCAATGGCAGCTGGGTAATGTAGTTTCATCATAATGCCTGAAACACACTGCATGCATGCGTGCGCATCGCTCGTACGTTGTGGACTCAGCACCCATACGTTAACAGGCCATAGCATCCATCAACACATAACCCGCATGTGCAGGCAGTGCAGCGTGGGACTATGGTGTGGCTGCCATGCCACGACAATCTTTGAGATTTGTGTGGAGACTATTTATATTGTGCTGCTCACAGAAAGCACCTAAATAGACAGTGAAGAACACACTGTTGATGGTCATATTCACATCATACCAGCATTATACATAACTGACTCCTATGATTCCTTAGTGTGAACTTGAACCCTAGCATCCCTATTCTGGGTATGTTATAATATGCAAACCTTCTGTGAAAACAGGCGAATATTCTGCAAAAATGAAGCAGATCTACAAACTTACAATGCGTCATGATGAGCTTGTAGATGTTTTCAGTGGAGATATTTGGTTTAGAGGGAAATAAGGAGTGAACCTATAGAGCCCTGGGGGACCTCAGTAGTAGTAGTACAAGTAGTAGTAATTTATTTTGGTCATAACAGGAAAATTCATCATACTCATCGTATCGTACCATATGGTTTAGACCAAAAAGGTGTAGGTTGAAGCCAATGGCCTATTTTGCCTATCCTTTTCACACACAGAAATGTAAGTAAAGGAAAAAAAAACTACGAAAACAAGAAAAAACACACAAACAAACAAACAAAGTCAACGAAGCATATAGTGTAGGGCAGAAAATGATTCCTATGATTCCTTAGTGTGGTTGATTATGGCATCTATATTGCAACCACACTAATTAAGAAGACATGATTCATATGATTCCTTAGTGTGGTTGCACACACACAGACAAAAATTATAAAAAAACATTGTATTTTTCTTACCGCTTCCTCAGCCTGTCTCTTGTAGCCCTTGACCTTCATCTGCAGTTTATCTACCAGATCCTGAAGCCTGGCAAGATTTTTCTTGTCCTCTTCAGTCTGAAGTGACAGTGAAGTTATAACATTAGTTGAATGTTCATGCAATCTATTGATTTTGTCACTGAAGTGAACATGGTATTACAGTACCTGGTATGTCAGCTCCTTCACTCTCCTCTCGTATTTGCGGACACCTTTAACAGCATCCGCTCCACGTCTCACTTCAGCTTCAGTCTCTCCCTCCAGTTCACGCACCTTCAGAATTGAATTATGCACAATTAAGTTATTTCTTCTTATTTCATTGTCTATGACTATAACACCGTCAGAATTGAATTATGCAATATGAAGTTAATTCATCTTATTTCATTGTCTATGACTATAACCTGTGTTGGTATTAAACCACATCTTACCCTTGACTCCAGTTTCTGGAGCTGCTTCTTGCCTCCTTTCATTGCCAGGTTCTCAGCCTCATCGAGGCGGTGCTGCAGGTCCTTGACTGTGACCTCCAGGTTCTTCTTCATCCTCTCCAGGTGAGAACTGGTGTCCTGCTCCTTCTTCAGCTCCTCGGCCATCATAGCAGCCTGGAATATCATTGTTGCATTGTGTTGTATGTTAATATGAATCATGACGTGAGGATATCTAACAGATGAGAGTAGGACATCCCAACTTACATCAGTGATGGCTATACGGATATCTAATAGATGAGGGTAGGACAGGACATCCTAACTTACATCAGTGATGGCCTTCTTGGCCTTCTCCTCAGCATTCCTTGCTTCTTGAACACTATCATCCACTTCACCTTGGACCTGGGTCAGATCAGACTCCAGTTTCTTCTTGGTGTTCAAAAGGCTTGTGTTCTAAAATAAACATTCAGTTGAACAATGTAAGTATGCATGACTTGTATGTTAAACATTTGGTGTTGAGAGTTTTTCATTGACTTGACCTGGGAATGCAACAGTCCAGCACGTTCACTAGTATCCACTAGTTCTTGTTCAGCCACTTTGCGGCCTCTCTCTGTCTGTTCCAGAGCCACTCTCAGCTCCTCAATCTCTGCCATCATGAGGCCGTTCCTACGCTCCACCATGGCAGCTTGTTCCTTCACATCCTCTTGACCTCTTACAGCTTCATCCAGGTGCAGTTGGGCATCCTAAGATAAATCACATTTGAAGTGATGAGGAAAAACAACAGAATGTGACTCATTCATCAGAGCAGTTCCACTGTTTGGATATGTTTCTAACTACTATGTTTTGTTCAATATGTCTCTAACTATCTACGTTTTGCACCTTAAGCTGTGCCTGGACATTCCTCAGCTGTTTCTGGGACTCAGCGGCCTGGCGGTTGGCATGACTCAGCTGAACCTCCATCTCGTTCAGGTCTCCCTCCATCTTCTTCTTGATCCTCAGGGCATCGTTTCTGCTCCTGACCTCAGAGTCCAGAGTGCCCTGCATGGAGTCAATCACCCTCTGGCTGTTCCTCTTGATCTGCTCCATCTCTTCATCCTTCTCTGCCAGCTTCCTGTCCACCTCACCCTTGATCTGGTTGAGCTCCAGCTGGACACGAAGAATCTTGGACTCCTCATGCTCCAGAGTACCCTAATATGTAACACAGGATCAAAAGGTAGAATGGACCTACGAATGTAATATGTATAACTCCAATTTTTGACAATTGCCTTCTTCATCTACAACCTAAAAGTCTTACCTCAGCTTCCTCTAGGGCTGTCTGGATCTCTAACTTCTCTGTCTCCACCTGTTTCTTGGTCTTCTCCAGCTCATGGATATTCTTTCCAGTCTCACCAATCTGTTCAGTTAGTTCTGAGATCTCCTCTGCATTGATTGAAAATCATCAACCAGAAATTAGAAATGCATTTGAATAAACTGGGTGTAGCCTCTAAATATATTGATTGATCCCACTTCTGACAACAATTGTAACGTTTCGTTTCTAAACAAAGTACTCAATTGACAATTGAGAGAAATTTGTAGAATATTGACTTAAATATTAAACACACATGAACCCAGGTTTGAGATAAACTGATTAAAATGAGGACCCATTTTGACCCGTTAACAAACACCAGCCTTGGCTCAAAACAAGTTGGCAAAAAACATTGAAGCGAAACTGATATTGAAAGAAGTATGTAGAGAAAGTCTTACGTTGCAGGTTCTTGTTTTCACGCTTCATGGTCTCCAGTTGGTCCAGAGACTCCTCGTAGGAATTCTTCATCTTAAACACCTCAGTGCTGAGAGAACGAGACTCTTTCTGAGCTCCCTCCAGCTCTGCCTGTCCCTCTTCGTATTTCTGCTTCCATTCTGCTAGGACCTGCACACCATTTGTAATGACGTGTGATTTACCACCACTTTATGGAGGCTAAAATCATTAAGTTTTAAAATAATCTACTGTATGTCAAAGCACCTTATCGAAGTTCCTCTGTTTCTTGTCAAGGTTAGCAGCCAAACCATTGGCCCTCTCCACATCAATCATGAGGTCTTCCACTTCACCCTGGAGTCTATGTTTAGTTTTATCCAGGGAACTGCACTTGGAATTCACAGCCTCAATTTGTTCCTCAGCTTCCTGAAGACGCTGGGCTAGCTTCTTCCTGTTGGTCAGTTTAGAATGAGATCAAATCATTGTGAATAATATTTAGTATAAAGAGTTGTACCTGATAGTGTAAAGCATTGATCGCTGTATAGAGAGTGGTACCTGATTGTGTAAAAAAAAATCACTTACTTAGCTTCCTCCAGCTCCTCAGTGCGTTGGACAGCATCAGTCTCATACTTGCTCCTCCACTGAGCCACCTCACTGTTGGCCTTGGACATTCCACGCTGCAGTTCAGCCTTGGCCTCCTGTTCCTCCTCAAACTGCTCCCTCAGAAGGTCACAGTCATGGCGAGCTGATTGCACACCATGGGCAAGGGCATTCTTTGCCTGTCAAAAGAAAATTGCCAAAATAATGTCAACTGAATATAATAACACAAAAATATAATACAAGGCCTCTTTGTTAAAAGAAAATGCTCCTCACCTTGACCTCCTCTTCAACGTGTCTCTTCAACTCCTCAATCTGCTGGGTGAAGGCCTGCTTGCCTCTGGTGAGCTGTGAGATAAGAGCGTCTTTCTCCTCAACTTGACGAGCAAACTCACCTAGTTAGAAATGGAAATATCCGTTTAAAAAGGTTGTATCATCTTTGTTGAATATATATTCGTAAAAGACCTGGGAAACTGTAAATCATCATCTCTAAATATGGAATTTGGTGATATTGACAAACCATGTCAAGTAGACTTTACAAAGAGCATTTACCATTTTCCATCAACAGTCTTGCTCTCTGAGCTCCAATATCATTTATCTGGCGAACATTCTCATCACACTTGGACTTGAGTTCACTGTGTTGGTCCTCAAGGGTGCGGCACATCTTCTCAAGATTTCCCTGTTAATTAACATTGCACATATTCAATGAATGACTGTGTGACCTACATGTATTAGGTCATGTTCCATTTTACACTAGTTCAATATTCTACAAATTTCTCTCAATTGTCAGTTGAGAACTTTGTTTAGAAGAAAAAGTGATGTCAGAAGTGGGATCAATCACTGGCCATCAATCATTGCATTTAGAGTATTTTCCCCCCTTTTTTTCTTTTAAGTTCATTGAACAAGTATTATCTGAAGAATTATCCACAGACATTCCATTCTTACCTTTGCCTTAGCGACAGCCTCCATGTTACTGGACAGGTCATCGATCTCCATCTTGTATTCGCTCTTCTCCTTCTCCAGTTTCTGCTTGACACGCTGGAGGTTGTCGATCTGTTCACTCAGCTCCGCAACACTGTCAGCCTGTTTCTTACGGAGGCCAGAGGCGGTGGCCTCATGCTGCAGGGTGGCCTCTTCGAGGTCACGACGCAGCTTCTGGAACTCAGCCTCGCGCTTCTTGTTCATCTCGATCTGAGCGGCGGTGGCTCCACCAGCCTCCTCCAGCCTCTCACTGATCTCCTCAAGTTCCCTGGAGAGATCAGCTCTCTGCTTCTCAACCTTGGCACGAGCGGCACGTTCAGCCTCGATCTCTTCCTCCAGTTCTTCAATACGAGCCTTTTCAAATTAATGATATTAGAATAACATGTGAAAATCATGATTTACTCATAATTATTATAAAAAGATTGAACTACTTGAATGAACCCTTGCATCCCTAGTTTGGGCATGTCATAATAGGCAAACACTTACAAGCTCACTACGTGTTATGATGCGACACGTCGTGAGCTTGTGGATCAGCAATGGCGAAGGGATTTGGTGTAAAGGGGAAAAAGGAGGGGGCCAAGTATAAACCCATGGGGGACCCTGATCAACTAAGTACATAGGGTTTAAGTAGACCCATGGGGGACCCTGGTCAACTAGGGTTTAGGCGGTTCGACTTTAGATTTGAAAGAAATGTTAAATACCTGGAGCTCTTTGATCTTCTTCTGCAGCTGAGCCCCCAAAGATTGTTCATCCTCAATCTTACTCAGAAGCTGGCTTGTTTCAAACTCCTTCCTGTGAAATACAGTACATCATATTTTAGTGTCATTCTGCAAGTGTTTTGTCTCCATGACATTTCATTGTTATTATTATAAATCAATTAGTAATTCTTCACATGAATTATCATTATGATTATCATTATGTGTTCCACATTACTTCTTTATCTTCTCGTCTGACTGCTGCTTGTCGTTCTCCAGGTCCATGATGGATTCCTGGGCCAGTTTCAGATCTCCCTCAAGCTTTCTCTTGGCTCTCTCCAGGTCCATGCGGAGCTTCTTCTCTTGCTCCAGGGAACCCTCCAACTGCACAATAATAAAAACAACAATGAATAATTCAGTAACAACAATAAACATAATGTGTTCAAAACATCTTGATTCACTTGATGAACTCACATCATCAACTTGCTGTTCCAGCTTGGTCTTGGCCTTAGTCAGAGTGTTGACTTTGTCTTCCTCTGCCTGCAGGTCATCCAGGGTCTGCTGATGGGCCTCTTGGAGGGCCTTCTTTTCCTTGGTCAGCTTAGCAAGACCTTCATCCTGAGAGGCCATCTCCTCGGTCAGGTTCTTCACCTGAATAAGCACAACAGAACTCATATTATAGATTGATAAGACAACTAATAGACTGTATAACCAAGAACCTTGTTCATAGAGAATAGAGCGTATAATCGTAGAGTGTATGATCATAGAGTGTATAATCATAGAGTGTATGATAGATTGTATGATCATAGAGTGTATGATCATAGAGTGTATGGTCATAGAGTGTATAATCATGAACCTTGTTTTCAGTGGCGTGTTTCTCCTTCTCCACTTTGGCCAAGGTCAGCTCCAGGTCATCAATGTCCTTCTTGAGCTCAGAACATTCATCCTCCAGCTTCCGCTTCTTGGCAGTCAGCTCAGCGTTGATCTCCTCCTCGTCCTCCAGTCTCTCAGTTGTCTCTTTGAGTTTTGCCTCCAACTGGATCTTACTTTTAATAAGACCCTCACATCTCTCCTCAGCATCGTTCAGACTATCTTCTCCCTTGAGGTCAAAAATAAATAAAATAAGGAAACATGTCAGTGAAATGACCCCGGACAAGACCCGGCCTCAACATATCTCTGCCAATCGAGTTTAGCTCCATTACAATCTGGCGTAGTCAGCAGGATATGGAGCGGGAGGTCCTCACGTGAGGGACATGAGGGACGTAGTGCGTTGTGAGGGGCGTTATGCGTGAAGTCTGAAGCGTGAGGACGCGCTCCAAAAAATAACAAGGGGGTAGTTGTAGTGATCCCGGAACAAGAATAGAGCTTAGCTCTATCGACACAGTAGGTTCTGCGTTTGGTTGCCGAGTTGGGGAGCGAGGTTCGATCCCAGCTCGGTGCACAAACTCACTACATCAGCATTTGTTCAGGATGAACATAGAGTTAAGATAAGAGAAAAGATTCAAGCTAAGATTACAATACGATTTGAACTACAAAACGTCCTTGCAGAAATGGACTTACTGATGCGGCTGCCATTGCCAGGTTATTCTTCTCCTGTACCAAAGACACCATCTTCTCCTCCAGTTCTTTTTTCTTGGCCAGAGCAGTAGCCAGGTCAGTTTTCATTTTGTCATAGTTCTCCTTCATATTGGCCAGCTCCTTCTCAGTCTCAGCACTCTGCAGAAGAGGCTTGATCTTGAAGAACATCAACATCCATGGCCAGTGTTTCACGTTGCAGAATGCACGCACGTTGAACTGGATACAGAGAATGGCATCTCTGTTGGGAAAACAGTTCAGGTAATTTAAAAAGTGTACCGTAAGAAATTGTACCTAAATCTACATTAAATGATGTTGTCCTTTTAATTAAGTATACCTTCTTTCCATCATCTTAATAAACTCTATCCTCATGAGGAAACCTCTGCAGCGAGCCTGAATCATGCCGACCAGAATAGCCAGCTTCTCATCTCGCATCTCCTCCAGCGTACCCAGCAGACCAGCTTTGAAGAACACCTGCATAGGATATTACAAACTATATATGTAAATAATCGAGTGCAATACCAACTTTTGGTCCTTTCTCAATAACGTTAAACAAGGTTTGCAGTGTGTTTACCTTGGTGTGTCCAAACTTGTACTCATCGTGAGGTACATCAATGGACCCAAGCAGCTTCTCAGAAGCTTTCTTATTGTCCATGAACTGGCCATCGGGACATGCGCTGGCATTCAGTACTTTGTACCTGTTTTGCAAAAGTTCATGGTCATTTTGCATGCCTCCCGTTAATAGTTATTGAACTAAAACCTGTAATAAAGGAATTATACCTCTGCTTGAAGTCAGCATAGGGGATTCTGCTGGGGTAGCCCTTCCTACAGATCCTGATGCCCTCCAGCACACCATTACACCTCAGCTGATGTATGACCAGGAAGTTCTCCATCAGTCCTGTAAAGATGTTGCTTCATTATTATTATTCTCATTCTCATTCTCATTCTCATTACTATTATTATTATTAGAACAAAATAAGGACACACTGGCCTAGGTTGCATTAAATGACCTCCTCACAATCATTATTTAAATTAGTATTTTATGTGTTTACCTGGAGTCTTGGACTCGTTGGTATTCATATATATATATATATATATATATATATATATATATATATATATATATATATATATATATATATATATACACATACATATCATTATATGTATAATAATAATACTACATGTAATGATATATACTATCTGTTTTTACCTGGAGTCTTGGACTTGTTAGGAATCATATGTGTATACATACATATATACATACATACACATAATTATATGTATAATAATAATTCGGTGTCTACCTGGAGTCTTGGACTCGTTAGGAATCAGGCAACGCACAAAGTGAGGATGAGTGCTCCTCAGGTTGGTCATCAGCTTCCCCAGGTTCTCCTGTCGAGACATAATAAAGAGCCAAGTAGGTTCATTATCAGTAAAAAAAATTATACAATATTGTACTTTTTCCTTCACTGCAATTATTTGAAAACTTTAGTTACTAGTTACTTTGCATTCTTATTCTTATTCTTATTCTTACCCTGAAAGCAGCAGACACAGTCATCATGGAACCACCCTTCTTCTTCTTGCCACCTGCCGATGCTCCTTTGGTAGAATCATGAGCAGACAGTTTATTTTAACTTTAACAAATGATTCTTCATTTGTTAAAGTCAACAGATATATTGTAGGCTCTATTAGCTCAATGATAAAAGATCCATTACTTGCACAGGAAACCGGGTTCAAATCCGGGGTAGAAGAGGAAAGTTACATAGTGCAGCTTTAATATCACAAGTTGAGGATTTTACTGTCAAATAATAATGTCATTATTTTTATGAACTTGGTAATTGATTTGATTAGATATATTGTTTTCAATATTTTTTTGGGGGGGAGGATAGAACAGAGTCAGTCAGCAGTTAAACTGTTATACCATTCAGGCTCAGGAGGAGGATAGAACATATTTAAGTGTGCCTGCCATGTTAATGGCAGAGGCACACTTATTGAGATCCGCCGGATTTATTAATACATCAAGCCACAAAATTCGGTCGTCCGTAACAGCCGCACGGTTTACACTACCGCCGCAATATATACATCAAAACGTGCGGCTTGGCCCGGAGTAGTGTGCTCGGAAACGATTTTCCGTCACGCGTTACCATGGCGACGTTATTAGCAAAAAACAGCTAAACTCCGCCCCTTTTGGCCGCACGTACCGCGCAAAACGCTTCTCCTCCCACACGGTTTACTCGTTAGTCGCAATGTATATATCAAAACGTGCGGGACGACCGTCCCACTTACCGCATTACTTTTTTCGTCGTTTCGCGTTACCACGCCCACGTTATTAGCAAAAACATGTAGCCGCGCCCCCTTTCAGTCCCAAATTCAGACTCATTCTGACTTGACTTACTCTTCATCATCATCCTCCATTCACACCCATGTTAACCATCATCATCCTCACTCCCCCATTCACTCCCATGTTAACGGTTACGGGGAGGGGGGGAAACCACCCAGAGACTCTAGGGCTCCTGCTATAATCCATGTGGCAGCTGTAACCACCAATGAGCTTCGTGTGTTGAAGCTCCGCCCCCTCTGCCTTCCTATTGGCCGGGCTTTAAATGGCCATAACTTCTGTTTGCAGCATGGTACCGCCCCCAAACTTTGTCATGGACTTTATTTTTTTACGATATTTTTTTTTTTTTCGATTTTTTTTTTTTTCGACATTTTTTTTTTTCTTAATTTTTTTTCCCGAACTTTTTTTTTTTCGATTTTTTTTTTTTTACACCAAAACACTTTTTGAAGGGTATGCAACTCGATGGTCCAACCCGGACTTGGACCTCTTCACTTCCGGTTTCAAAAGTGCCCAAAATGATCTGAAACTTCGCCTACCCCCCCTAAATTGGGGTCTGCCAACACATCCGTCACAACAGGAAGTGGATATTTCACTTCCGGTTTTGAAAAGTGCCCGAAATGCTCCGAAACTTCACCTACCCCCCCTAAATAGGGATCTGCGAACTAAAGCGTCACATCCGGAAGTGGATTTATTCACTTCCGGTTTCTGAAAATTGCCCACAATGCTCCCAAACTTCGCCTACCCCCCCTAAATGAGGGACTGCAAACAATTGTATAATTGGCACTTTTTGCGTCAGACCTTCAGAAGTGGGCGAAACAAGCACTCAAACCATTTATTCACTTCCGGTTTCTGAAAATTTCCCGAACTGCTCCGAAACTTTGCCTACCCCCCCTAAATGGGGGACTGCAAACAATAGTATAATGGGCACTTTCTGCGTCAGACCTTCAGAAGTGGGTGAAACAAGCACTCAAACCCATTTAAGTAATTGTTTATATATTTTTAAAAATTATTACATTTTTTTCAAATGTTGTTTTACATGCTCATTTCTACCTTCAATTTTTCTATTTTTTGATTTTTCTTTTTTGACTATCGGTTTATTTTTTCTTAATTTTTGAAACATTATTTTGCTGTTTTTTTTTCTTTACTTTTTTGGCCGCCCGAAGGGATCAAAATGCTGCTCCTCCCACATGGTTGACACGGCCCCGCCAATGTATACATCAAAACGTGCGGGACGACCGGCCCACTTACCGCATTACTTTTTTCACCGTCTCGCGGTACCACGGCGACAAAGCCCCTCAGCCAACGCAGGCACACTTAAATTTACGTAGGAAATTTAAGTAAACTGTGTAAACTTGAAACCCGCCCAATACGAAACTTTGTCCGTCCGTAACTGCCGCACCGTTTACACTAACCCGGCAAACTATACATCAAAACGTGCGGATTGGCCGGGAATAGTGTGCTCGGAAGTTTTTTGTCGCTACACGTTACCATTGCGACGTTATTAGCACATAACGTCGCACTCCGCCCCTTTTGGCCGCACGCACCGCGCAAAATGCTTCTCCTCCCACACGGTTTACTCGTTAGTGGCAATGCATACATCAAAACGTGCGGGACGACCGCCCCACTTACCGCATTACTTTTCTCGCCATTTTGTGTTACCATGGCGACGTAATTGCCAAAAAACTATGAAAACACTCCTTTTTTGGCCGCGCGCGGCTTCCCAAATGCTACTCCTCCCACACGGTTCACTCGTTAGTGGCAATGTATATATCAAAATGTGCGGAACGACCGGCCCACTTACCGCATTACTTTTTTCACCGTTTCGCATTACCACGGCGACAAAACCCCCAGCCAACGCAGGCACACTTAAATTTTCGTAGGAAATTTGTTTCTAGTATATTATATTATTATATTAATAAACATACCTTCAGGCTCAGGAGGAGGATAAAACACATTATATTATATGATTATATTAATAAACATACCTTGAGGCTCAGGAGGAGGATAGAACACATTATATTATATTATTATATTAATAAACATACCTTCAGGCTCAGGAGGAGTAGAGAACACATTATATTATATGATTATATTAATAAACATACCTTCAGGCTCAGGAGGAGGATAGAACACATTATATTATATTATTATATTAATAAACATACCTTCAGGCTCAGGAGGAGGATAGAACACAGACAGCAGCTTCACTGAAGACTTCTGGTACAGTTGCACCACAGAGTCGTTGAGGGGATCCTTGTTTTTCTCTAGCCAGCCTGCGATGCTGTAGTCCACCGTACCGGCGTAGTGCACCAGGGCGAAGTGGGGCTGCATTGCCTCAGGCTTGCCTTTGACAGGCTTGGGCTTCTCAAAGGCTTTACACTTTCCAAGATGCTGATCATAGAGCTTGGCCTTGAAGGTGGTGTCTGAGGCCTTTGGGAACATGCACTCCTCTTCAAGGATGGAGAAGATACCCAAGGGCTTTGTGAAGGAGACAAAAGACAAATCACCAAAAGCAAAAACATAATGCATTAACATAAACAATATTACGTGGTGAAATAAAAAATACGTGTTTCGCACTTTTAGAGCATACCCACGGTCATAATGAGGACATATCTATCATTAGATGCTAGAAATTTGAGGGATATATTTGTTGTATTCTTATGTCAAAAGTCCATGAAAATCCAATTTTAATTGCTTCCTGAAAACGCGAACGTACTGCGGAATGACATAGATAGGCCCTTATGAATATATATGAATATTGATTGAATTCACCCGCATGAGTCCCATATCTCACGTTCCTCCACTCGCTCCTGATTTCAATTAGGGAAACACTCTTGGACTGCTACGTTCTTTATCCAACTCAAGATGATGGCCATTACTCATTTTAAACTTAAACAGTACCTCAAAATATGTATCTGAAAACTTTTGAGGTGAGAAATAAGCAATGCACTACATAAACGTGTCTCAGTCAGAATCAGTCAGCAGCGCTCTCTCTGTCTGCCAAATGCACAATGACAGAACAAACAGCTACACTGCTGTGAGACGAGTTAGTAATAAAGTAAAAGTTAGCAATAAAGCCATTTCATGACGTGTTTAACATCACAAAATAATAGTATACCTTCTCAATGAGCTCAATGCAGACAGCCAGGTCCATGCCGAAGTCAATGGTATCCCAGGGAATGCCCTCTTTCTTGTACTCTTCTTGTTCCAGTACAAACATGGTGTGATTGAAAAACTGTTGCAGTTTCTCATTGGTGAAGTTGATGCACAGCTGCTCCAGGGTGTTGAACTGTAGGTGAAATATCATTACTAATCTTTTAACCCATCAAGACATGAGGCCGATTCTACAAATGTCTTCTGAATCCTAACAAGTTTTCTGAAAAAACTGCTACAGTATATATATATATATCGCTGTTGTCGGGCAGAAACCTCTTATCTCCAGATTTTAAGTTTTTGTTTTTTTCGTAAATTAACGGCGTAATTGCACAAAAACACTTTACTTACACAAAGGAGACTCTTTGTGTCTCTTACCAGAGAGACCGCCGGTTATCAAATGATTGGTTTAAGAATGCGATAAAAACAAAAACATCTCCATGAATTCAATGCTTCATGGGGTGTGTAATTGATAGAAAATAAGTCATTTTTTGGGTGAACTACTCCTTTAAAGTAATTGTGACAAAAAGTCATTAGTCTACAACTTAAAAAACAAGTCCATGCTTACATCAAAGATTTCAAAACCAGCGATGTCCAGCACACCAATGTAGTAGCTTCTCGGGTTCTTGGTGTCCAGCATCTCGTTGATCCTGATGACCATCCACAAGAACATCTTCTCATAGATGGACTTAGCCAAGGCACCCACTGAGTTCATTACCTGAGGAAACAGGAGAGTTATTAGTAGGGGTGTGAATTGTATTACATTTCTTCCAAAGAAGTATACATCCATGCATTTTCCACCCCCATTTAGTGTGAGTATAGCACTGTGGTATAGCACGGACTGATTAACTTGAAAGGCTGGAAGACTGTCACTCACTCTGTTGAAACGAGACATTATGTGAATTTCGAAGTGATTTGTTTTTAATATAATGACTTTTTTATTACTTTAAAATGTTGAATGTTAAAATGTGTGTGTATTTAATTGCTTATAGTTTTACCAAACCACCTAAGCTGACTCCTTTCCAAGTGAAGGAGCAGGGGTTCTACTCAGTGTGGTCCCTCATTAATTATTTGGCAGTGTATCATACTGTACATATATTATACTAGAGGTTCGGGCTGTGTGTGTGTGTGTGTGTGTGCGTGCGTGCGTGCGTGCGTGCGTGTGGCAACGGCTGTCTTCTTATTTGTGTCCACGCATGCGCTGTGTAACTGGAAAAATGTGACGCATATCGCGTAGGAGAACTAATACATATTGCGCAATAATGTAGTTTCATACAAATACAAAGTGTAGAGTAAATATGAAATGTGGTTTATTGGATTTCCCATGGAATGCATTATTATTTGTGCATAGTGTGGAAGCAATTGCACTGCTGGTGTGCTAGAAGAAGACACGCCGATAAACAAAGTTTGTGACGTTCACCCAACCACTAAGGAATTTTAATATAGGATGGCTACACAATGTGTAGTTTTTATGGGTAGCACTACAGTCAAAATATGTCAATTAAGTCAGGACACAACTCAAAAATACATTAAAGTTCTAATGGTATGTTGTGTTAAGAATATAAGGTGCAAATGAATTCAGAACAATAACATATATTACAATTCTAATGGTAAGTCGTGTAGAGAATATAAGGTGCGTCTGAATTCAGAACAATAAAATGAAGTAACTTTCTCACCTGTCCCACAGTTTGTCCCTTAGTGACATACTCATTTCCAACCTTCACTTTGGGATAGCAGTAAGCCTTCAGCATCTCTCCCGAGTTCAGACCCATCAGGTAGCCAATCTTGTCAGCCTCTGAAATAAGTCATAAAAATATAGAATGTATTAAAATATACTTATGATAAACTATTGATTGTTTTTATTCCTTGGCTGAAGATAATGCTCACCCTCTGTCCCATCAGGCTCAGCCTGTTCCTCACGCTGTTTCTGTTTGAACTTCAAGACCCCATGATGCATCACTGCACCGGTGAACTTGTAGATGTACTGCTTCTGCTCATTGTCGAAGCCCAGGATGTCAATAGCATCCTGTCAATCAAAAGATTGAGAATAAAACATTACATTAACAGACATCACTTTAGAAGGACGTCAATAGCATCCTGTGTTCAAAAGATTGACATTAACACATTACTTTAACAAACATCCATCCATCCATACATCCATCTTCAACCGATTATTCGGAATCGGGTCGCGGGGGCAACAGTTCCAGCAGAGAGCTCCAGACTACCCTTTACCGAGCAACATTAGCAACTTCATCCTGGGGGATCCTGAGGTGTTCCAAGGCCAGTGTGGAGATGTATTCCCCCCATCTGGTCCTTGGTCTGCCAGGGGGTCTCCTCCCAGTGGGACGTGAAGTGAAGACCGCCCTAGGGAGACGCTCGGGAGGCGTCCGTACTAGATGCCCGAACCACCTAAGCTGGCTCCTTTCCAAGTGAAGGAGCAGAGGTTCTACACTGAGTCTCTTGCGGATGACCGAACTTCTCACTCTCTAAGGGAGAGAGAGACGGCCACCCGTCTGAGAAAACTCATTTCGGCTGCTTATATCAGCAATCTTATTCTTTCGGTCATGACCCACACTTCATGACCATAACAAACATCACTTTTGAAAATACCCTGAATATTAAAATCCTATTATAAAAATATGTTTACTGACATCAGTGGCATCCAGCTCCTCTTTGTCATTAATGCTGGCCACAGTGATCTGACCCATGCTGCACAATGGGAAGTCATAGGGGTTGGTGGTGATCAGACACATGTCTGAAAAGGGATTAAAAAGAAAAAGGGTGAACATTTGTTTTTATTAATTAATTGATGTAATCACTGCATCATTAGTCCATTTTCAATTTACCAATAATGTAAGCTTTGTGACCGGTCATCATCTGATAGAAGATATGATATCCTCTCTCAGCAGCGAGCTGGTAGGTCACTCTGGACTTCTCCAGCAGATCTATAATATACATATATTATACATTATTATTATTATAATTGTTATTGTTATTATTAATGTACATAAGTCAAAATGTATTCCTCTAAAAATTAAGGCACATATAATTTAATTATCATATGTGAATGTCATACTTACATGTCTCAATATCAGCACTGGCCAGTTTACCGCTATTGTTGAACCAGATTCGGATGAATTTACCCTGTTTAATAAAGCACAATTTGTAAAAATCCCTCTACATCATGAAATGATTGCAGGATTTCTCATTACATAATTATTTTACACTTACAAAGCGAGAGGAGTTGTCATTCCTCACAGTCTTGGCATTACCATAGGCCTCCAGCAAGGGATTGGCTGCAATAATCTGATCCTCCAGTGACCCCTAGACATCACCAAATGTAGAATTTGGTCAGAATTCTTTTAAATTGAATTGCTATTTTGCATATACATTCTTTATGTTCAAAATTTGTAATTTGTCCAAGTTTAAAACCTAAACAAATACCTTGATTTTGCCAGCACCGATATTTGGTGCTTCCTTCTTGTCTCCAGTACCAGATGCTGCTGTTGCAAAGTACTGGATGACACGCTTGGTGTTCACAGTCTTTCCAGCACCGGATTCTCCACTGGTTATAAATGCATACATTCAGAGAAACACAGTTAGTGAATTTGATTACATTGTTCTTTTCTTATGCTTAGTAGATGAGAAACTTACGTGATCAAGACAGACTGATTCTCTCTATCTGTAAAATGTAAAATGTACTTTTAGTCATGTATACAGCACAAAACCATTATAGCTGTATATGTGTTTACATTGTCTTGACCAGTACGTACCCATCTGCATGAACTGATAGGCGTTGTCAGAGACAGAGAAGATGTGGGGTGGAGCCTCCACACGCTTCTTGCCTCTGTAGGCATTTACAACCTGCTGGTCGTACACTGGGAGCCACTTGTAGGGGTTCACAGTTGCACAGAACAAGCCAGAGTAGGTCTGAAGGGAACAAGAGAGAGAGAACATTATAACATACAACATAGCAGAGAGCACTACACATAATCTGGGACAACGGATCACTTCGGCTAGGGCCAATGATGGAAAGCAAGTACTCAATTACTGTACTTCAGTACAATTCAGTACAATTGTGAGGTATTTTTACTTTACCGGAGTATTTCCAATTTTCAATACTTTTACTTACTCCACTACATCGCAGAGGCAACTATTGTCCTTTTACTCCACTACAATGATTTGAAAACTTTTAGTTACTAGTTACTTTGTACATTTTGATATGGGAAACAGAGTAATTCTTCATTGCAGTATTGATCATTTTACTTAAGTAAAACATGTGAGGACTTCTTCCATTACTGGTTGGGGGATTACAGCCACCAGTTCCAAGTGGCATGAGGGAACAGCCAAGCATTATTACATCTTGTTTTCAGGATGTTACTCTGTACTTTTTTTCTTTTATCGTGGCTATTGACAGCTCAGAGCAGAATGCTGTACTGTTCTCAGAGTCAGCAGGTATAACATCTTACATAGATCATCCACGCTGCATAACGCTCTTTGAGGTTATACAGGACAGTGGCTTCAGTGAGGTGGGTCATCATGGCCATGTCCTCAATCTTGTCATACTTGGGAGGGTTCATGGGGGTCACATCGTCCTCTTTTACTGTTTTTTCCTAGACAATAAAAACAAGAACAAAACCACTTCAGAATGTGTTGTGATTACACTGTGCCACGATTTGATTTTAGATACACCTCTACCTACGTACCTCCTGGGTGTCGAGCACTGTCACGGTGCATTTGTTACCGTCCCTACTTATAACTTTACACTTGAGATACAGCTCCTTAGCATCGGCCACATATGCTGCAGTTTTGGCATCAAAGGGCGCAGTTTGAGCCTCGAGTCTCTCCCTCTCTGGCTTACGGAGGTACATGGCGGCCCCGCCATATTGCTCCATCTCCGCGTCGGTACTCATGGTGGCGGCTTTCTGTGGACGGAAATAAAGATGGCGTTGATGCCTTTGCTGACTTGAGATCTGAACAGAAAATTTTAGGACTTTTTAGGACTATATAGTAGGACAAACACTCACTTTTCCCCTCTACAGCTGGAACCTTCAAGTGCAAACCCTGTGTGTGTGTGTGTGTGTGTGTGTGTGTGTGTGTGTGTGTGTGTGTGTGTGTGTGTGTGTGTGTGTGTGTGTGTGTGTGTGTGTTTATTCACCATTTTGAAGAGGAAGAAGAAGGTTTATTTGTCAGTAAGTGCGCTACAGCGTACTGTGCTTAAACAACAATGACAATAGTAATAGTGAATTAAATCAATATATAATCAAAACCAAGATAATTTAAGAATACAAATACAATTTTAATTTTAATGTAATTAAGTATGAAAAGTCTTCAGCATAGCACAATAGGGCAGGGAGAATAAAGGGAAACATATATAAATGCGCAATGAGGCACGAGGCATATAAATGTACAATGAGACATAATATGTAGCTTTAGAACAACGTGTGTATATGCTATAGCAGATACACTGATATGGCAGCAAAAGTAACAGTAACTAATATCTATACTAAAACTGCTAGTAGTCACAATAGAAGTCTCACACCTTGTATCTATATATTATATACATAGTATATGTGTCACATGGCAGCCCGTGCCCTATAGAGACTCGACAAGGACAATGCACACTCACTCACTCATCAAACGTCACAACTGCTTCTACATTTTGGCTTGGAAGTGGCTGTTTGGGCGTGTTGTGTGTTTCATACTGGTATACCGGTATACACATATGAAACACACAACACCCCAAACAGTCACTTCCAAGCTGGCCAGCCAGCGATGATAAATCTAGAAGCAGGCGTGTAGTTTGATGAGTGAGTGTGCATTGTCCCTGTCAAGTCTCTATAGGGCAAGGGCTGCTCCGTGACAATATGTACATTGTGCAATGTTGGGTTGATCACACTGTACGAAAAGACTACCGATTCTATGTGTTAAATATTACACCACTTGGTAAGAGATAAAAAAGCTCAATTTGTCAATAGTTCCACAGTTTGATCCATTTTAGCATACGTGTTAGCTATATTCATGCCATCAAATTAAATTATATTTCCTCAAATATAATTTGTGTTTAGTTTCTTAGTTCTGTTATATTCTAATCTATTCTAATGTCATTGTATGAATTAAGGTTACATTATTTGTTTGTCAAAGACAACTGAACAAATTGTCAGGCAGTTAGCATCTTCATTTAGTTCACTATAAATGACAGCTAAACAAGTCTCACTCACCTCCCAAATGAAACTCTGAAATTGTCCTGCGCTCAAACCATCTCACAACCGGCTCTTTTATATTGAGGGTTTATTGCTTGCAACGCAGAAACTATAAGTAGGGACGTGCCTTTAAAAGGATTTTAATCAGTATCTGTCAACATGCATTGTTTGTTCATGATTTTATTAGTCATTAACATCTAAATCCTATTAATATAACCGTGGTATGAAATTGGAACAATACCTTCAACCTTGCCCACCAGAGTTGGTACCACACGTAAGACATTTCTGACATTGACTTCATACCAGTTGCTTGTAATAAAAATAATCAAGGTTTATTGGCAGGATGCTGCTTCATTGAGAGTTGACTTAAATGCTAAATGTGATCTTACTATTCAGAATATGTTTGATGACCCAAACTGACGCAAGCAATGAAGCGGAGGAACAAGCAGGGGCGTCAATTGGGCATTGCCACCCCTCGTGTCCTCATTTCCTTCTTTGGGTCAGTTCAGGGCAACCAATGGTTTCTTACACCTTTGTTGAATATTGTAAGTTTGTAAGTTTTAAGTATTTTCTGCCTTTCTGATTCATTGTGTTTTTAATTATTGTTGTATATGAATGAGTATTGTGTTCTGTATTGTTACCTCGGCTACATTGAACATGAGGGCTGCCCCTCAACTGTACTCCGAGTTTAAATAAAGGTTATGATGATGATGATGATGATGATGATGATGAACCTCAAATTCACTTCTTCTATGTATATTTGCTACACTTCTGAATGTTTTTTGCAGATCAGCTCGGAATTCATCTCAATCCACGCCCATCCATCTACACATCTGACACATGAAACATGTCTGCATACATTCATTAGCCACTCACAATGTGGTGTCAATATCCCCCCCTTAAATAGCAGATCTAAAATCTCACAACAAGATACGTTGTGAGCTTGTAGATCGGCAATGTATTTGCTATTTTTGAAATTGGGCTTAACTGGTCACTTCTTTGTTACCCTGTCTTTTTTTCCTGAAATGACAGCTCTGAGAAGATGCAACTCTACTAATGTTCCAATCAGATACGGAACAAACAATAATGAATATTTCTGGACTACACCTAAGCAAAGGCCCATCATTACTCTCCTCCTAACACTGCAGTATTAACTAATTTAAAGGTGGACTCTTTCTAATTATTGCGTTCTTTGCATTTGAAATATCGTATTTATTTGATCTATGTACAGTAAGTAAGTCGGAGAGGCTTATTGTCGGTATCAGCCGAGAATGCGGGAGTTTGTTCTGTCCCCGTTACAATGCACTAGACCCCTAGGAGATGGAATGCTGAGGTGAAGCGCCACACCTACCATCAGCTCCCAGTACTTGCCACACCCGAGTCATGCTACTCATACGCTGAGTTGATGGCGCCTGGGATCGAAGTTCACCCGTGTAGCCTAAAGGCAAGAGCCCAACCGACTGAGCTACCCAGACATCTAACTAAAAATTTGAAAAACTTAAATAATGGTGATGTGGGGATCGGGAACTTGGAGGTAATTGGGACGATTACATGTGCCTCACCATTAGCTATGATGGTACCATAGAAACCAGCCAGTCTTCCTGCATGCATGGGGCCCACATAACAACACAAGAAAACACACTGTTTGCTCAGGTTCATGTGGTTAATAATAGCTGAGTTTGTGCTCTAGGTCTCTATACTGCAGGTAACGTGATCTGTGTCTGAGTTTCCATGGTAGATCACTGTGATGCAATCACAGGTCATACAGTATGGGTAAATGGTAGCTATAATAATAATATATCAAATATATATAGCGCTTTTCTAAGTACCCAAAGACGCTTTACATGGGGGGAGGAGAAAACAACAAAAGAAAATCAACTTTATATATAAAAAAAACAATAAGGAAAGGCTAAGACTATGGAATCAAATTCCCAAATTAAAATAAAAAGTGGAATGGTGAGACAGGGGGAGTGCAGTTAGCTGGGGAAAGCCATATTGAAGAGGTGGGTTTTCTATAAGCTATAGAACTATAAGCTCTCAAAACCTTTGCTTGCGTTGTGAGGTTGTAAATTGTCTATTTTCGAATAGCCGACGTCTAAAATGTTCCCTTAATTGGAGGGAGAAGGTCCATCTTTTTTTTTAATCCCTTGGGGAGGGCCAAGGAAAGGGTATTTCTGTCAAAGGGAGGGTCATGACTTTCAGCAACCCTTCAATTTAAATAAGGAACTGTCCCTTACTGTAAACTCTGGTCATTCAACTCATCCAGAACACAGTTATACACACGTATAAGTGTGTTTCATACACATGTGCCTCTTGACAGAGTGTGTGGACATGACACTGAGCTGATCCTCTTCTGTAGTAGGCTAGTTATGCTTGAAATACTTGGAATTAAAGCACAAGCCTCCTCAAATGACCATTGATCATTTTGCAGCCAATGCTGTAAAAACAACAGACAGGGGAGCCTCAAAACAGATCAATACCTCCTCCTATCATTCTGAACAACCAGGCAGTAGAGAGGGTGAACTGAAATGGTAAGTTCAGTTTATGCTGAAGAAGGCCCAGCCAGGGTTCAAGTGTGGCCAAAGGAGCAAGCCTCCTCCTCAGATGTGTTGATAACTCAGATATACCTGACCTTTATAAGCCCAGTCCTAATATGCTTCACCTATTTGGGCAGGAATCCCAACACACTTGATCCCCGATCTGCGAAGTCAGCTGAGACAATGCGACCACATCATTGGGATACCAACAGATTCCTTCCCTTGTCTGGAGGCGAGGAGAGAGGAGGCCGCTCTAATAGAATACAGTCGACTATACTGAGAGAAGACCAAGTCCTATGATCCAGAGCCTGTGAGTCGCACAAAAACCAACCAGATGTCCTTCCTCCCAAGAGCATACAAGCTTTATCAGAAGTATTATGTTTTACTGTTTGATGTTTTGATGTAATCTTAGAGCGGTCCTCTTTAATCTGTAGGAAACATCATAAAACTTGAAACTTGAAATAGTGTTATATTATGTTTATTTGTTGGACATGGACATCACAATCACATTGGACGAACCAGGTGCATTGCTTAAAGTGTATATAGCACAAGTGCTACTTTTCAACACCTGTCCACATGTGAAAATATGATGATAGTCTTTATCACAAATATATACCAACAGTTGTAGATGGTCGTATAAGTTTCTCCAAAATAAAATAAAGAATAAAGAAAAATAAATGTTGCTTCACTGAGTAGAGCAAAAATCATGTGTGTTCCAAGTACAATAAATTAAATCAAAAGAAGGAATTAAGAAAAAATAAAAAGGGTAGTATGAGCCTTCCTCAGAGCAGAAGGCTCATAGCCGAAACGCATAAGTGTGAGTGTGAGTACTTTGTCCTCCAATTAATTGAAATTTTTGGATGTGTTACCCTTTTGGGATTTGATGTGTATACTGGACTTTGGGTCTAGCACTCCACTGAGACAACCATTGTTGATGCGCAACCTCTTTTTCTTATTTACAATAATTTAAATGTTGCTTCAATCTGCAATGTTGCTACTGCTGCATTCTAAGAGCATGTAATAATAACATACCTTATTACTGCTGCATTCTAAGAGCATGTAACTATACAGTACAGAAGTCCTGACGTCACTCGTTCATCCCCAGGTTCGTAAAGTCATTTCTCTATGGAGAATAACATTGGGTCATCATAGAATCGTCTCATATAAGAATTGTGGTCCAAAAATAAACAAACTGGAGGTTCTGTATCGTTTATGATAGTCAGTCATAATATATATTTGATACAGTCTGTTTCTTGCAAAAATGTAACTAATTCGGCGGAAGTAACATTATCGTTTTCTCACCGTCAGTTGATGCTTCATATCCATAAGAGTAGAACATTTGTTTATTTTTGGAACACAGTTCTTATTTGACGTGATATTAAATACGTCTATGGGGATTCAGAATGGGGGTGGAAAACCGCGAACCAGGTAGACAAACCTAGGATGTGTAAATTACGTCAGACTTCGGTGCTCTATAACATACCTTATTACTGCTGCACTCTAAGAGCATGTAATACTAATACACATTATTACTGCTGTATGTAACAATAACACACTTTGTTGAACCATGCATCACTGTACATGTACACTGTGGGAAACAAAACACAATTATATTTAATTACAGGGTCTTTGGGGGAAATGATTAAGCAATATTGTCACATCATCAGGTTTCTAAAACAAAGAACATTTACTCAAGTGCTGTACTGAAGTACAACTGAGGTACTTCTACTTCACTTACACACGAGTATTTAAAAAAAAAAAGATTCTCCATTTGACCAACTGCCAATAAAAGAGGAGGGAGGGGACTGTTCCTTTAACTGTCTTCAATACCAATCCCATAGATATTTGTTTAAAGGATCTACACCATGAATTTAATGGTATGCTTGAGTATTGGGAGACCAAAAACACACAAAAAAGAAGAAAAAGTTCAAATTCATGGTGTAGTCCCTTTAACCCTGTCCCTGAACCACCCCAAATTAGCAAAGTGTTTTGGAATGGAAGAGTGGGAGAGGGTTGGATCATTTAAATACTTGGGAGTTATATATATCATATTGTAGTGAGTGCCTAAGGCTTGGGCCATTATTCACCATGGGCTCTTTGAGAGAGTGTTGAATACTGACAACTACTTGAATAGAGACAATAAGGAACAGGTGTGTGTGTGTGTGTGTGTGTGTGTGTGTGTGTGTGTGTGTGTGTGTGTGTGTGTGTGTGTGTGTGTGTGTGTGTGTGTGTGTGTGTGCGTGTGCGTGTGCGTGTGCGTGTGTGCGTGTGTGTGTGAGAGAGTGTGAGTGTGAGTGTGAGTGTGAGTGTGTGTGTGCGCGCGCGCGCGCGTGTGCGTTGTCAGTATGTGCAGTGTGTGTGATAAATGTGACACGTCGTTCTGCGTGCCCAAAGTGAGAGGTTGCAATAAGTTCATTCTACAATATCACATCATATTTGATTCTATTGACATGGGTAGAACTTATTAAGAGAATAGAAGACAAGTGTAAAAAAGTGATACACGTGATGAGGTGTTTTTCAGGTAGTTGCTCTGCACTGGTCAGGATTAGATTACGGAAGTGTGACATATGGTTCAGCAGCAAAGACACTGAGAAAATGTAACGCTTGAACGGGCGCCATTAAAAAAAAACAAAAAAACAAGTGCTGTAAAGGGTGCAATACATTATTTTTTCTTTAAACGGAGCCCATCGGTGCATGTGCAAGCATTACATTGTCTTAGTTTACTGTTATTTCTCACTGAGCACTGCCCGACACGGTGTTTATGTGCACGTCTTTCTATTATTCTATTCTTATTCTATCAGCAGCAGCAAAGACAGACTTAAATAGTTCAGGCTCAAGCGTTACGAGTATGTAGGGAGCATTTAAAACATCACCGGTGTCTGCCCAATGGGTGGAGATGGGAGAAATTCCTACGGATTTAAGAAGGAAACAACTGATGGCCAATTACTGGGTAAATCTGAAGGGACATAATGAGTATGTACAGGTGTATACAGATGGTGCTACAGAAGAAGTCTAAGGGGTAGTGTTACGGGTCCCAGGGCTGCTGGGTACCACAGTGACAAAGCTGCTCCTGAATTAAAACAGGAAAAGACACGGAACAATGAAAAGACTTGACTTGTTGTTTCTCTTTCCAGAATGTAACTGACAATCTGTTGGTTTTATTAATCCAACTATCAAAAATCATGGCATCACAATACATTTCACTTCTTTGGTTCAGTAGTGTTCTTCATTTTCACATTAATCACAATTTCAGTTCACCAAAATACATGTTCAGATCACATGAATTCACCTTTGCATATATTCACTCTTATTCAATACTTTAAATACCTGAATTGACCCTTTATGTTCAATAATACTCTTTAGCACTGAAGTATATTTTCCACAGCATATGACTGGCTTGGGCACTGTTTAAAAGTGCATTATCAAAGTGCCATTTTAAGGTGCACTGTCCCTTTAACTACTGGCTACCAAACGCGACGATCCTTCTGTGCTGCTCACAAGACACTGAAATGAAGGTTTGGAATGCTTGTGTTCCACAACATTGACAAAATATAATATATAGACAATAACTTGAGGTGTCATCATAACAGTGCATGTTTTCATGAATCAAAGCATAAACAAAACAATAAAACCCCAAATCAAACTATTCATTGTGTACAGGAGCCCTTACAAACACCCCGCTCTGAACAACGTGCCGTTGGCACAAAATGGCGTCACCCATGGACAGTTTCAGTTTCATTCAAACTTTTCCTCCGGTAAAAGACGTCACTTTAAACACTCATTTACCCAATAACATTTAGCGAAAATATCTAATTACTAAAGCCTGCTCTTATGAGGTACATCATTGGTTTGTTTACATTGTACTGACCTGAATTAAAACAGGAAAAGACACGGAACAATGAAAAGACTTCACTTGTTGTTTCTCTTTCCAGAATGTTACTGAAGGAAACCGGAAGGGGTGCTCCGTTATATTGGGTCCCCAGAGAAACTGGGCTAAGAACAAACGTTCCGTTTAAGAATAAACGTTCCGTCCTCACTGCTCCACGGATGTTTAACATGAAATGTAAACAGTAGTAAAACGAAAATAATTATCAGACTTTAGAATACATATAATTGGGGTCACACTCTCTTGGGGGGGCCACACGTAGTTGGGGGCCATTGTGCTGCCCATGGCTGTCCCCTTAGTTTGTAAGAAGAAGTCATTTTTGTAAAGAAAGTAATGTGTAGTCAATACTAATTCGGTGAGCTCAGTGACACAGGCTGTAGGTTTAATAAGAGGATCTCTTTGCCTCAGAAAAAAGTTGACAGCCTCTACACCACCCCTATGTGGGATGTTGGTGTAAAGGCTGCTAACATCCAACGTGACCAACAGACACTCTGTGGTGGGTAGGTCCACAGACTTTAATTTGCTAATAAAATCAATCTGATCCCTCGTATAGAGACACACGGGCGGAAACGGAAGGCCTACAAATTCACGCCCACTTTTGAGATGGCGCCGCTACTCGAGGTCCGTTAGAACGACGAACTGCAGCTCTCAATGCATTCCCTATGAGAGGATATGAGAATTAGCCTACTTTTAAAATTATCCTGCATTAACTGGAGACGATATTGATTTAAATAAAAATATGTTTCCAAATGTATGGAGTGTCTTTGTCAACATATCTTCTTGTTTTCTTAATAGTTGATGTGTTTCACATTTAATTTGCCACTTTAACGAGTTACCCATAATGTTAACACAGCAGAGGGTAGACGGCAGACAGAGAAGTTGTCGCATTTCAGTGACATCACTGTCTTTACGAGCGCCGAGCGCCGACCAGTGGTGTACCCACACTGTAGATGCAGGACAGGCGGTCGCCTGCCCAACTAAGATCTCGCCTCCCCTAAAAAAAATAATAATAACCCGAAAATGTGTCATTGCGTGCTTAGTGTCCTCAAAGTCACGCACCCAACAAGCTTTGAACTGAGAAGATTGGACCTTCTGTTCCAGAGATAATGACCAAAACATATTGAAAACGTCCACTTTCGGCAGTTTTCTGGGTATTGAAAACCTCAAGGGATGCGTCCGTGACGTATATACCATGCGACCACTTAAAGTCTAGATCTCCGATGCTAGCGGTTTTGACATACTGATGGAGTATATTATAGTATATTGTGGGTAGTATATCGAGATGACAGATATGGGACATTAAAAAGGACAAATCAAACAAATGGGACACTTTATTAGAACACCAAAAAAGTCGCTACAGCCTCAGTAGTTAACCAATGAAATGACGGTATTTTACAATGCCTCTCATAAAGATTGCATTGAGAGCTGCAGTTCATCTTTCTAACGGACCCCGAGTAGCAGCGCTGTCTCAAAAGTGGGCGTGAATTTGTAGGCCTTCCGTTTCCGCCCGTGTGTCTCTATAAGAGGGGAGAGAAGTAACCCATGGTTTAAGGCAATAATCAACAAAGGTAGAGACATTAGTGGTTAGAGAATCAATACTACTCACTATTGGTCTGCCCACTAGTGGAATTGTCTGGGATTTATGTACCTTAGGCAAAGTATAGAAAACAGGAATGACAGGAAAATCATTTTTCATAAATGCATATTCACTTTTCTAATTTCACCATTTTCAAACCACATTTGTAACTGCTCATGTACAGTTGCCTTGAAGTGATTGGTGGGATCAGATGGGAGCTTTCTGTAAAAAGTGTCATTTAATTTTTATTTAATTGTCTCTTAATTTCTAAGTCGTAATCGGAGAAATTTTGAATGACAATGGCCCCGCCTTTGTCTGCAGGGCGAATTATAATGCTGGAGTCTTTCTGTAATTCAGTTACTACGTCTCTTTCCGACTTAGACATATTATTAAACACTTTATACTCCCTTTTTCTCTTCAAGGCAGCGTGTACATCAAACTCAACTAAACGACAGTAAGTATCGAGAGAGGCATTCCTATTTCTTGGAGGGATGAAGGTAATTTTTTTATGAATGGAGTCGGTTTCGCTACAATGGCATTGTTAGTGGATGGATGAGCCACGTCTAGTTCATTCACAATTTCATTCACATTATGATTGTCAAGTCCATTGACTGTCACTGGGGACACAGTTGTACTGGAATGAAAGAGTTCTTTGAGTCTCAATGTGCGGAAAAACGTATGCAAATCTATGTGTGTCTAAAAGTCATTTGTATTGGAAGTGGGTGCAATATGTGACTGACTAGCTATTTGTCTTCCTATAGTACTGTAGCTTGTCAACAGATCTTTTGTTTTGTATTTTTGAAGGTGCAATATTGTAGAGTGTTTGAAAAAAAAAATCCTACAGTTGTATCCTATTTCAGATCTGTGAAACACTTGTTTATTTTGTGTTCATGTCTCATGTTCACCATGTTTAACCCTGCAAGGCCCAGTGTGATCGCACGATCACATGTATGTTTTATAAAGAAATGAGTTTAAATCATTTTTCTTTTCTGTTATTTTTTTTTTTTTTCACCTCTAAATCCTCATTGGGTCCTATTGTTTAGTCTTACAATGTCTTTGGCCAGGATATTTGCATATAAATACCCCCCACAGAGCCAGGAATCATCACAACTTGAAAAGAATCTGGGCCTTGCAGGGTTAAATGTTGTGTTTAATAACCTTATTCAAACAGTACTGAGTAGAGACAAGGACAATGTTTGTTATGCCTGAGTACAGGTTCTGATATTGTTTATTTTTTTCCTCAGAGGAAATGTCATTTTTTTTACAAAGAAGGGAAATGTTGTGTCCTACCGTTACTCAGTATTTAATGCATGTAGTTACTTCTTTACACCACTTGGTGTCACTGTAGGTGGCCTGCCTATAGAGGCTACATGAAGTAGGGTGTGGACAGGAAGTGACATGTATTGTATGCCATGCTGTGAAGCTATGCCCAAAGATTTTTTATTTTAAAGATACGCAATCTCCGGTTTACTTCCCGTTTCTGCGTGACGTAGGTGGACACCTTTTTAGGAGACAGGAAGCAAGTTGGAGTCTATTGATTCCAATGGAAGAGAACACAGCTTCTGAACCATTCCTTAGCTCCATGGAAACTGAACTAAATATTGGACCCAATCATCACAAGCCACACAATATGTACAAGATTTTCATACTAAAATGGCTTTTTTTAGAGACACAAATTAGGAGAAAATCTACTTTGTTATCGACCTTTCTCTATCCCATCAACACACTCTCGCGAGATTTGGGAAGATATCTGAAGAGTCCATCTGCAGTCTGACGGACGAGACATAGAGGGCTCTGTCCCTTATTTTTTTAACTCTATGCTCTGTCCCTATAAAATGTTCTAAAAACTGATTAACTGAGATTATATATGTGAATATAGTACGTGAAAATCATTATGGACATATTAAAAATTAAATAAAATGTGTGTTCCAATGCTCAATAATATAATGTTCCATTATTAACTGTCTTGGTTGATGGGGTATGATTTGGGAATCATAACATTTTGCTAAACATAACATTCATGCTAATTTTCTAAACATACTATGGTCTATAGTGGTAAAATATATACCTTATAAATAAGGGCCTTTTATTTATAAGGTATATATAATATTTTATATATATATATATTTATAATTATAGTTATATATCTCTATATATGGTTAACATTGAGCAGAAACAGGAGCACATCTAGCATAAGACTGAATAATGTGTGTTTGTAGTGGGAATTTCATAGGTTTCTTAAAAGCATATTTGCCAATAACAGTTTGCTTTCAAACATGTAAAGCATTTATTTTCTTTAATGAAGAAAATACACAAATACACATTCATATGACGTTGTCAGCCAGGGAGAGGGGAGGGGGAGGGTGGTGGTGGGGTGTTCGGGGGAGAAGACAACCATGCCTACTTAGGAGACCATTTGTAGGATTTGTGTACCACTTCGCCTCTAGTGGCTCCAATGGAGAATGCGTATCTTCTATATTAACAATCTTTGCTATGCCCAAGAGGAAAATAGCATGAGTCGCATTCTCCGGTTTACTTCCCGTTTCTGCGTGACGTAGGTGGACACCTTTTTAGGAGACAGGAAGCAAGTTGGAGTCTATTGATTCCAATGGAAGAGTGAACGTGAACACAGCTTCTGAACCATTCTTTAGCTCCATGGTCACTGAACTAAATATTGGACCCAATCGTCACAAGACACACAATATGCACGATTTTCATACTAAAATGGCTTTTTTTTTGTGACACAAATTAGGAGAAAATCTACTTTGTTATCCACCTTTCTCTATCCTAGCAACACACTCTCGCGAGATCTGAGAAGATATCTGAAGAGTCCATCTGCAGTCTGACGGACAAGACATAGAGGGCTCTGTCCCTTATATTATATTGTATTATTATATTAGATTTGAACTCTATGCTCTGTCCCCATAAGATGTTCTAAAAACTGATCAACTGAGATTCTATATGTGAATGTGGTAGGCCTACGTGAAATCATTATGGACATTTCAAAAATTAAATAAAACGTGTGTTCCAATGCTCAATAATATCATTTTCCATTATTAACTGTCTTGGTTGATGGGGTATGATTTGGGAATCATGACATTCATGCTAAACACATTATAGTCTATAGTGGTAATATATACCTTATAAATAAAAGGACCTGTTACAATGTTGAGTAGAAACAGGAGCATATCTAGCAGAAGACAAGACTGAATAATACGTGTGAGTTTGTGGTGGGATTTTTTGGGGTTTCTTTAAAATCATCTTTGCCAACAACAGTGCACTTTCAAACATGTAAAGCATTTATTTTCTTTAATGAAGATTTAACATTTAACAAATACACATCCACATGACGTTGTCAGCCAGAGAGAGGGCAGGGGGAGGGTGGTGGTATGGTCGGGGGAGAAGCAAATCACGCCTACTTAGGAGACCATTTGTAGGATTTGTGTACTACTTCGCCTCTAGTGGCTCCAATGGAAAATGTGTATCTTTCTATATCAACAATCTTTGGCTATGCTGAGAACTAACAAAGAATAGTCAATGTTAAATGAATCCATGCTCTCCGGTGTCTTATTCTTTGCCATCCACCTCTACAGAATCATTGCAAACAGACCACTAGGGGGCGAGCCCAACTTGCTTGCGATGTTTTTTGAAAACCTTATGCCCACACCATGCCATAAATCAAAAACTTGTCACCAAGTGCACAATCTTGATGATTTTGGCCAAATTCCCTCCCAGGTATTTGGCCTGGCAGAGATAATGAAAACAACAAGTGACAAAAAAATATATACCGGTATTTATAATGCTTTATTGAAAATGTAGGCCTTATACATCATATTCTATGACATTTTATAATGCTTTATTGAATATAGCCCTAATGCATCATATTTTATGACATTTTAAGGGTGAATTCTTGGATTGAAGAAACTATTCAGCAGCATCTTTTCCCTGTGAAAAGATGAATACATTAGACTAATATATTCAACACAAATCTTTAGTTAAATCTCAGTTACTGATAACCAACATAATGTGCCTTGTTCATATCGCATTACATATTTACCTTGGAGTCACGAGTTTTAGCTCTCATCTTGTTGACCTGGGATTCAGCAATGTCAGCACGCTCTTCAGCCTCCTCCAGCTCATTCTGAACCTTTCTGCACTTGGACAGGTGAGTGTTGGCTTGTTCCTCCTACAATATGATAGAGATGGTTCAAAGCCTCAATATTTGAAAAGAGCATCTTACGATAACAGTTTAAAGAAGACGATATCAGGAACATTGTAAAGTGTGGTTGCAGCTAATGCAGTGTTGCATGTTCATGAGTGTCTTGAAGCATATCTACAAACTTACAATGCAGCATGATGAGCTTGTAGATGTTTTCAGCTGAGATATTTGGTTTAGAGATAAATAAGGAGTGAACCTATAGAGCCAGCCCTGGGGGACCTCAGTAGTTGTACAAGTAGTAGTAATTTAGTTTGGTCATAACAGGAAAATTCAATATACTCATCATATCATATCGTATCATATGGTTTAGACCAAAAAGTGTAGGCTGAAGCCAATGGCCTATTTTGCCTATCCTTTTACAAAAAAACTACAAAAACAAGAAAAAACAAACAAACAAACAAAGTCAACGAAGCATATACTGTAGGGCAGAAAATGCTTCCTATTATTCCTTAGTGTGGTTGATTATGGCATCTATATTGCAACCACACTAATTAAGAGAACATGATTCATATGATTCCTTAGTGTGGTTGCACACACACACACAAATTATCATATTTTTCTTACCGCTTCCTCAGCCTGTCTCTTGTAGCCCTTGACCTTCATCTGCAGTTTATCTACCAGATCCTGAAGCCTGGCAAGATTTTTCTTGTCCTCTTCAGTCTGAAGTGACAGTGAAGTTATAACATTAGTTGAATGTTCATGCAATCTATTGATTTTGTCACTGAAGTGAACATGGTATTACAGTACCTGGTATGTCAGCTCCTTCACTCTCCTCTCGTATTTGCGGACACCTTTAACAGCATCCGCTCCACGTCTCACTTCAGCTTCAGTCTCTCCCTCCAGTTCACGCACCTTCAGAATTGAATTATGCACTATGAAGTTATTTCTTCTTATTTCATTGTCTATGACTATAACACCGTCAGAATTGAATTATGCAATAAGAAGTTAATTCATCTTATTTCATTGTCTATGACTATAACCTGTGTTGGTATTAAACCACATCTTACCCTTGACTCCAGTTTCTGGAGCTGCTTCTTGCCTCCTTTCATTGCCAGGTTCTCAGCCTCATCGAGGCGGTGCTGCAGGTCCTTAACTGTGACCTCCAGGTTCTTCTTCATCCTCTCCAGGTGAGAACTGGTGTCCTGCTCCTTCTTCAGCTCCTCTGCCATCATAGCAGCCTGGAATGTCATTGTTGCATTGTATTGTATGTTAATATGAAGCATGCCATGAGGATATCTAAATGATGAGAGTAGGACATCCTAACTTACATCAGTGATGGCTATAAGGATATCTAATAGATGAGGGTAGGACAGGACATCCTAACTTACATCAGTGATGGCCTTCTTGGCCTTCTCCTCAGCATTCCTTGCTTCTTGAACACTATCATCCACTTCACCTTGGACCTGGTTCAGGTCAGTCTCCAGCTTCTTCTTGGTGTTCAAAAGGCTTGTGTTCTAAAATAAACATTCAGTTGAACAATGTAAGTATGCATGCCTTGTATGTTAAACATTTGGTGTTGAGAGTTTTTCATTGACTTGACCTGGGAATGCAACAGTCCAGCACGTTCACTAGTATCCACTAGTTCTTGTTCAGCCACTTTGCGGCCTCTCTCTGTCTGTTCCAGAGCCACTCTCAGCTCCTCAATCTCTGCCATCATGAGATTGTTCCTACGCTCCACCATGGCAGCTTGTTCCTTCACATCCTCTTGACCTCTGACAGCATCATCCAGGTGCAGTTGGGCATCCTAAGATAAATCACATTTGAAGTGGTGAGGAAAAACAACAGAATGTGACTCATTCATCAGAGCAGTTCCACTGTTTGGATATGTTTCTAACTACTATGTTTTGTTCAATATGTCTCTAACTATCTACGTTTTGCACCTTAAGCTGTGCCTGGACATTCCTCAGCTGCTTCTGGGACTCAGCGGCCTGGCGGTTGGCATGACTCAGCTGAACCTCCATCTCGTTCAGGTCTCCCTCCATCTTCTTCTTGATCCTCAGGGCATCGTTTCTGCTTCTGACCTCAGAGTCCAGAGTGCCCTGCATGGAGTCAATCACCCTCTGGCTGTTCCTCTTGATCTGCTCCATCTCTTCATCCTTCTCTGCCAGCTTCCTGTCCACCTCACCCTTGATCTGGTTGAGCTCCAGCTGGACACGAAGAATCTTGGACTCCTCGTGCTCCAGAGTACCCTAATATGTAACACAGGATCAAAAGGTAGAATGGACCTACGAATGTAATATGTATAACTCCACTTTTTGACAATTGCCTTCTTCATCTACAACCTAAAAGTCTTACCTCAGCTTCCTCTAGGGCTGTCTGGATCTCTAACTTCTCTGTCTCCACCTGTTTCTTGGTCTTCTCCAGCTCATGGATATTCTTTCCAGTCTCACCAATCTGTTCAGTTAGTTCTGAGATCTCCTCTGCATTGATTGAAAATCATCAATCAGAAATTAGGAATGCATTTGAATACACTGGGTGTAGCCTCTAAATATATTGATTGATCCCACTTCTGACACCAATTGTAACGTTTTGTTTCTAAACAAAGTACTCAATTGACAATTGAGATAAATTTGTAGAATATTGACTTTAATATTCAAAGTAAATATAAATATGCCTTTAAATGTTTTTAAACACACATGAACCCAACTTTGAGATAAACTGATTAAAATGAGGACCCATTTTGACCCGTTAACAAACACCAGCTTTGGCTCAAAACAAGTTGGCAAAAAACATTGAAGCGAAACTGATATTGAAAGATGTAGAAAAAGTCTTACGTTGCAGGTTCTTGTTTTCACGCTTCATGGTCTCCAGTTGGTCCAGAGACTCCTCGTAGGAATTCTTCATCTTAAACACCTCAGTGCTGAGAGAACGAGACTCTTTCTGAGCTCCCTCCAGCTCTGCCTGCCCCTCTTCGTATTTCTGCTTCCATTCTGCTAGGACCTGCACACAATTTGTAATGACGTGTGATTTACCACCACTTTATGGAGGCTAAAATCATTACGTTTTAAAATAATCTACTGTATGTCAAAGCACCTTATCGAAGTTCCTCTGTTTCTTGTCAAGGTTGGCAGCCAAACCATTGGCCCTCTCCACATCAATCATGAGGTCTTCCACTTCACCCTGGAGTCTATGTTTGGTTTTATCCAGGGAACTGCACTTGGAATTCACAGCCTCAATTTGTTCCTCAGCTTCCTGAAGACGCTGGGCTAGCTTCTTCCTGTTGGTCAGTTTAGAATGAGATCAAATCATTGTGAATAATATTTAGTATAAAGACTTGTACCTGATAGTGTAAAGCATTGATCACTGTATAGAGAGTGGTACCTGATTGTGTAAAAAAATAATCACTTACTTAGCTTCCTCCAGCTCCTCAGTGCGTTGGACAGCATCAGTCTCATACTTGCTCCTCCACTGAGCCACCTCACTGTTGGCCTTGGACATTCCACGCTGCAGTTCAGCCTTGGCCTCCTGTTCCTCCTCAAACTGCTCCCTCAGAAGGTCACAGTCATGGCGAGCTGATTGCACACCATGGGCAAGGGCATTCTTTGCCTGTCAAAAGGAAATTGCCAAAATAATGTCAACTGAATATAATAACACAACAATATAATACAAGGCCTCTTTGTTAAAAGAAAAAAATGCTCCTCACCTTGACCTCCTCTTCAACGTGTCTCTTCAACTCCTCAATCTGCTGGGTGAAGGCCTGCTTGCCTCTGGTGAGCTGTGAGATAAGAGCGTCTTTCTCCTCAACTTGACGAGCAAACTCACCTAGTTAGAAATGGAAATATCCGTTTAAAAAGGTTGTTTCATCTTTGTTGGATATATATTCGTAAAAGGCCTGGGAAACTGTAAATCATCATCTCTAAATATGGAATTTGGTGATATTGACAAACCATGTCAAGTAGACTTTACAAAGAGCATTTACCATTTTCCATCAACAGTCTTGCTCTCTGAGCTCCAATATCATTTATCTGGCGAACATTCTCATCACACTTGGACTTGAGTTCACTGAGTTGGTCCTCAAGGGTGCGGCACATCTTCTCAAGATTTCCCTGTTAATTAACATTGCACATATTCAATGAATGACTGTGTGACCTACATGTATTAGGTCATGTTCCATTTTACACTAGTTCAATATTCTACAAATTTCTCTCAATTGTCAGTTGAGAACTTTGTTTAGAAAAAAAATGCTACAAGTGGTGTCAGAAGTGGGATCAATCACTGGCCATCAATCATTGCATTCAGAGTATTTTTTCCCATTTTTTCTTTTAAGTTCATTGAACACGTATTATCTGAAGAATTATCCACAGACATTCCATTCTTACCTTTGCCTTAGCGACAGCCTCCATGTTGCTGGACAGGTCATCGATCTCCATCTTGTATTCGCTCTTCTCCTTCTCCAGTTTCTGCTTGACACGCTGGAGGTTGTCGATCTGTTCACCAAGCTCCGCAACACTGTCAGCCTGTTTCTTACGGAGGCCAGAGGCGGTGGACTCATGCTGCAGGGTGGCCTCTTCGAGGTCACGACGCAGCTTCTGGAACTCAGCCTCGCGCTTCTTGTTCATCTCGATCTGAGCGGCGGTGGCTCCACCAGCCTCCTCCAGCCTCTCACTGATCTCCTCAAGTTCCCTGGAGAGATCAGCTCTCTGCTTCTCAACCTTGGCACGAGCGGCACGTTCAGCCTCGATCTCTTCCTCCAGTTCTTCAATACGAGCCTTTTCAAATTAATGATATTAGAATAACATGTGAAAATCATGATTTACAATTATTATAAAAAAGAAGACCACTTGAATGAACCGTTGCATCCCTAGTTTGGGCATGTCATAGGCAAACATTTACAAGCTCACGTGTTGTGATGCGACACGTTGTGAGCTTGTGGATCAGTAGTGGCGAAGAGATTTGGTGTAAAGGGGAAAAAGGGAGGGGGCCAAGTATAGACCCATGGGGGACCCTGATCAACTAAGTACATAGGGTTTAAGTAGACCCATGGGGGACGGTCCGGGTGCAATACGTTAGTCCGACAGCGCATTCCTCCGACAGCGCATGCCTCCGACGTTTCCAATACTAACCCTATACCAAACCCGAACCCTAACCCTAACCGCACGCGGATGCCACATAGTCGGAGAAATGGTTTGTCGGACTAACGTATGCCCCCCAGTCAACTAGGGTTTAGGCGGTTCAACTTTAGATTTGAAAGAAATGTTAAATACCTGGAGCTCTTTGATCTTCTTCTGCAGCTGAGCCCCCAAAGATTGTTCATCCTCAATCTTACTCAGAAGCTGGCTTGTTTCAAACTCCTTCCTGTGAAATACAGTACATCATATTTTAGTGTCATTCTGCAGGTGTTTTTTCTCTATGACATTTCATTGTTATTATTATAAATGAATTAGTAATTCTTCACATGAATTATTATTATGATTATTATTATGTCTTCACATGAATTATTATTATGATTATTATTATGTGTTCCACATTACTTCTTTATCTTCTCGTCTGACTGCTGCTTGTCGTTCTCCAGGTCCATGATGGATTCCTGGGCCAGTTTCAGATCTCCCTCAAGCTTTCTCTTGGCTCTCTCCAGGTCCATGCGGAGCTTCTTCTCTTGCTCCAGAGAACCCTCCAACTGCACATTAATAAGAACAACAATGAATAATTCAGTAACAACAATAAACATAATGTGTTCAAAACATCTTGATTCACTTGATGAACTCACATCATCAACTTGCTGTTCCAGCTTGGTCTTGGCCTTGGTCAGAGTGTTGACTTTGTCTTCCTCTGCCTGCAGGTCATCCAGGGTCTGCTGATGGGCCTCTTGGAGGGCCTTCTTTTCCTTGGTCAGCTTAGCAAGACCTTCATCCTGAGAGGCCATCTCCTCGGTCAGGTTCTTCACCTGAATAAGCACAACAGAACTCATATTATAGATTGATAAGACAACTAATAGAGTGTATAACAATGAACCTTGTTTATAGAGTACAGAGTGTATAATCGTAGAGTGTATGATCACAGAGTGTGTGATCACAGAGTATGATCATAGAGTGTATGATCATAGAGTGTATGATCATAGAGTGTATAATCATATAGTGTATGATCATAGAGTGTATAATCATAGAGTGTATGATAGATTGTATGATCATAGAGTGTATCATCATAGAGTGTATGATCATAGAGTGTATAATCATGAACCTTGTTTTCAGTGGCGTGTTTCTCCTTCTCCACTTTGGCCAAGGTCAGCTCCAGGTCATCAATGTCCTTCTTGAGCTCAGAACATTCATCCTCCAGCTTCCGCTTCTTGGCAGTCAGCTCAGCGTTGATCTCCTCCTCGTCCTCCAGTCTCTCAGTTGTCTCTTTGAGTTTTGCCTCCAACTGGATCTTACTTTTAATAAGACCCTCACATCTCTCCTCAGCATCGTTCAGACTATCTTCTCCCTTGAGGTCGAAAATAAATAAAATGAGGAAACATGTCAGTGAAGTGACCCCGGACAAGACCCGGCCTCAACATATCTCTGCCAATCGAGTTTAGCTCCATTACAATCTGGCGTAGTCGGCAGGATATGGAGCGGGAGGTCCTCACGTGAGGGACATGAGGGACGTAGTGCGTTGTGAGGGGCGTGATGCGTGAAGTCTGAAGCGTGAGGACGTGCTCCAAAAAAAATTATGGGGTAGATGTAGTGATCCCGGAACAAGAATAGAGCTTAGCTCTATTCTTGTTCTGCGTTTGGTTGCCTAGTTGGGGAGCGCGGTTCGATCCCAGCTCGGTGCACAAACTCACTACATCAGCATTTGTTCAGGATGAACATATGAGTTAAGATAAGAAAAAAGATTCAAGCTAAGATTACAATACAATTTGAACTACAAAAGGTCCTTGCAGACATGGACTTACTGATGCGGCTGCCATTGCCAGGTTATTCTTCTCCTGTACCAAAGACACCATCTTCTCCTCCAGTTCTTTTTTCTTGGCCAGAGCAGTAGCCAGGTCAGTTTTCATTTTGTCATAGTTCTCCTTCATATTGGCCAGCTCCTTCTCAGTCTCAGCACTCTGCAGAAGAGGCTTGATCTTGAAGAACATCAACATCCATGGCCAGTGTTTCACGTTGCAGAATGCACGCACGTTGAACTGGATACAGAGAATGGCATCTCTGTTGGGAAAACAGTTCCGGTAATTTAAAAAGTGTACCGTAAGAAATTGTAACTAAATACTACATTAAATTATGTTGTCAAAGTATACCTTCTTTCCACCATCTTAACAAACTCTATCCTCATGAGGAAACCTCTGCAGCGAGCCTGAATCATGCCGACCAGAATAGCCAGCTTCTCATCTCGCATCTCCTCCAGCGCACCCAGCAGACCAGCTTTGAAAAACACCTGCATAGGATATTACAAACTATATATGTAAATAATCGACTGCAAAACCAACTTTTCGTCCACTCTCAATAACGTTAAACAAGGTTCGCAGTATGTTTACCTTGGTGTGTCCAAACTTGTACTCCTCGTGAGGTATATCAATGGACCCAAGCAGCTTCTCAGAAGCTTTCTTATTGTCGATGAACTGGCCATCGGGACATGCGCTGGCATTCAGTACTTTGTACCTGTTTTGCAAAAGTTCATGGTCATTTTGCATGCCTCCCGTTAATAGTTATGGAACTAAAACCTGTACTAAAGGAATTATACCTCTGCTTGAAGTCAGCATAGGGGATTCTGCTGGGGTAGCCCTTCCTACAAATCCTGATGCCCTCCAGCACACCATTACACCTCAGCTGATGTATGACCAGGAAGTTCTCCATCAGTCCTGTAAAGATGTTGCTTCATTATTATTATTATTATTATTATCATTCTCATTCTCATTATCAATATCATTACTATTATTATTATTATCATTATTATTAGGACAAAATAAGGACACACTGGCCTAAGTTGCATTAAATGACCACCTCACAATCATTATTTAAATTAGTATATATATATATATATATATATATATATATATATATATATATATATATATATATATATATATATATATATATATATATATACATATAATGATATACTATCTGTTTTTACGTGGAGTCTTGGACTTGTTAGGAATCATATGTGTATGTATACATACATACATATATATATATATATATATATATATATATATATATATATATATATATATATATATATACACACATAATTATATGTATAATAATAATTTGGTGTTTACCTGGAGTCTTGGACTCGTTAGGAATCAGGCAACGCACAAAGTGAGGGTGAGTGCTCCTCAGGTTGGTCATCAGCTTCCCCAGGTTCTCCTGTCGAGACATAATAAAGAGCCCCATGTAGGTCCATTATCAGTAGAAAAAATTATACAATATTGTACTTTTTCTTTCACTACACTTATTTGAAAACTTTAGTTACTAGTAACTTTGCAGATTTAGATTATTATTTAAAACATTTAGGCAAAACATACAACAAGCACTATTTTATTCTACAGCTATTCAAGAATAGCTGTTCTATAAGCTCAAAACATTGTTTATTAATATTTACAACATGAAAATATATTGTGCCTATTTGATGCATGACTAGATAATGTTGATAATGAATAAATATTCTTACCCTGAAAGCAGCAGACACAGTCATCATGGAACCACCCTTCTTCTTCTTGCCTCCTGCTCCCGCTCCTTTGGTAGAATCATGAGCAGACAGTTTATTTTGACTTTGACAAATTATTCTTCATTTGTTAAGTCAACAGATATATTGTAGGCTCTATTAGCTCAATGGTAATCTCTCAAGAACAGATTCTGCTCTGTGTTAGGATCTGTCGGTAGCCGTGTTGACAACCCGTGCGCATTGGTTACAGGTGGCCGTGCTATCAGATCAGGAAGCAGGCCACGGCTACCCAATCAAATGTAGTCGGCGGGATTTACGTGTGTGCCGTTCCTTCCCCACTAGAAACAAGCCAAAACTCATTTAACAATAGCGTCCTCGAAGCCGACAAAACCACGGAAAGTTAGTAACATTTTAAATTGCTCATAGAAACAAGTGGGCTTATAACCAAAACGATCCATGTTCTCTGGGAGAATTGGTGTTAGTGTTCCGTGGAGAAATATTGTTAGTGGGAATGAAAACATAGTCGCACCACCGGAAGTGGAGCGCTGAAGGCAGACCAAAAACCCCGGTTTCCTTGCGCACGGGAGCTCCGTTGAGCTTGTCCCAGAGCCAAGTGAATAAGTAAAAAACAGCAGAGGGCGCTGTTTTTCCTTTTTATTTGGCGATGGGTTCCCAGATTGGCTCAATGGTAAAAGATCCAGCATATTATCCAGCATATTATTATTATTAAACATACCTTCAGGCTCAGGAGGTGGATAGAACACATTATATTATATTATTATATTAATAAACATACCTTCAGGCTCAGGAGGAGGATAGAACACAGACAGCAGCTTCACTGAAGACTTCTGGTACAGTTGCACAACAGAGTCGTTGAGGGGATCCTTGTTTTTCTCTAGCCAGCCTGCGATGCTGTAGTCCACCGTACCGGCGTAGTGAATAAGGGAGAAGTGGGGCTGCATTGCCTCAGACTTGCCTTTGGCAGGCTTGGGCTTCTCAAAGGCTTTACACTTTCCAAGATGCTGATCATAGAGCTTGGCCTTGAAGGTGGTGTCTGAGGCCTTTGGGAACATGCACTCCTCTTCAAGGATGGAGAAGATACCCAAGGGCTTTGTGAAGGAGACAAAAGACAAATCACCAAAAGCAAAAACATAATGCATTAACATAAACAATATTAAAGACGTGGTGAAATAAAAAATACGGGTCTGCCAAATGCACAATGAGACAACAAACAGCTACGCTGCTGTGAGACGAGACCTCCTCTATCCCATTGCTCGAGACGCCAGTAAACTTCGGACTTTTGCAAGATTTTCCATCAGACGCCCACTTAGGAGACCATTTGTAGGATTTGTGTACCATTTTCCTCTAGTGGTTCCAATTGGGATGGTTTATCTTCATACATTAGCCATCTTTGACTAAGCTTAGCAGAAAAGTTAGCAATAAAGCCATTTCATGACGTGTTTAACATCACAAAATAATAGTATACCTTCTCAATGAGCTCAATGCAGACAGTATATTACCTTCTCAATGAGCTCAATGCAGACAGTATATTACCTTCTCAATGAGCTCAATGCAGACGGCCAGGTCCATGCCAAAGTCAATGGTATCCCAGGGAATGCCCTCTTTCTTGTACTCTTCTTGTTCCAGTACAAACATGGTGTGATTGAAAAACTGTTGCAGTTTCTCATTGGTGAAGTTGATGCACAGCTGCTCCAGGGTGTTGAACTGTAGGTGGAAATATCATTACTAATCTTTTAACCCATTAAGACCTGAGGCCGATTCTACAAATGTCTTCTGAATCCTAACAAGTTTTCTGAAAAAACCTATGTTGCTACAGTATATATATCGCTGTTGTCGGGCAGAAACCTCTCCAGATTTTAATGTTTTGTTTTTTCGTAAATTAATGCCGTCATTGCACAAAAACACTTTACTTACACAAAGGAGACTCTTTGTGTCTCTTACCGGAGAGACCGCCGGTTATCAAAAACATCTCCATGAATTCAATGCTTCATGGGTTGTGTAATTGATAGAAAATACGTTTTTTGGGTGAACTACTCCTTTAAAGTAATTGTGACAAAAAGTAATTAGTCTACAACTTAAAAAACAAGTCCATGCTTACATCAAAGATTTCAAAACCAGCGATGTCCAGCACACCAATGTAGTAGCTTCTGGGGTTCTTGGTGTCCAGCATCTCGTTGATCCTGATGACCATCCACAAGAACATCTTCTCATAGATGGACTTAGCCAAGGCACCCACTGAGTTCATTACCTGAGGAAACAGGAAAGTTATTAGTAGGGGTGTGAATTGTATTACATTTCTTCCAAAGAAGTATACATCCATGCATTTTCCACCCCCATTTAATGTGGGTATAGCACTGTGGTATAGCACGGACTGATTGACTTGAAAGGCTGGAAGACTGTCACTCACTCTGTTGAAATGATCAACATTATGTGAATTGTTAAGTGATTTGTTTTGAATACAATGACTTTTTTATTACTTTAAAATGTTGAATGTTAAAATGTGTGTGTATTTAATTGCTTATAGTTTTACCGAACCACCTAAGCTGGCTCCTTTCCAAGTGAAGGAGCAGTGGTTCTACTCAGTGTGGTCTCTCATTGTTTCTTTGGCAGTGTATCATACTGTACATATAATATACTAGAGGTTCGGGCTGTGTGTGTGTGTGTGTGTGTGTGTGTGTGTGTGTGTGTGTGTGTGTGTGTGTGTGTGTGTGTGTGTGTGTGTGTGTGTGTGTGTGTGTGTGTGTGTGTGTGAGATTATTTGTGCATAGTGTGGAAGCATGTAGAGAATATAAGGTGCGTCTGAATTCAGAACAATAAAATGAAGTAACTTTCTCACCTGTCCCACAGTTTGTCCCTTAGTGACATACTCATTTCCAACCTTCACTTTGGGATAGCAGTAAGCCTTCAGCATCTCTGATGAGTTCAGACCCATCAGGTAGCCAATCTTGTCAGCCACTAAAATAAGTCATAACAATTTAGAATGTATTAAAATGCAATTCTTATGATAAACTATTGGTTGTTTTCATTCCTTGGCTGAAGATAATGCTCACCCTCTTCGCCATCAGGCTCAGCCTGTTCCTCACGCTGTTTCTGTTTGAACTTCAAGACCCCATGATGCATCACTGCACCGGTGAACTTGTAGATGTACTGCTTCTGCTCATTGTCGAAGCCCAGGATGTCAATAGCATCCTGTCAATCAAAAGATGGAGAATAAAACATTAACAAACATCACTTTAGAAGGACGTCAATAGCATCCTGTGCTCAAAAGATTGACATTAACACATTACTTTAACAAACATCCATCCATCCATACATCCATCTTCAACCGATTATTTGGAATCGGGTCGTGGGGGCAACAGTTCCAGCAGAGAGCTCCAGACTACCCTTTACCGAGCAACATTAGCAACTTCATCCTGGGGGATCCTGAGGTGTTCCAAGGCCAGTGTGAAGATGTAATCCCCCCATCTGGTCCTTGGTCTGCCAGGGGGTCTCCTCCCAGTGGGACGTGAAGTGAAGACCGCCCTAGGGACACGCATCCGTACTAGATGCCTGAACCACCTAAGCTGGCTCCTTTCCAAGTGAAGGAGCAGAGGTTCTACACTGAGTCTCTCGCGGATGACCGAACTTCTCACTCTATCTCTAAGGGAGAGAGACGGCCACCCGTCTGAGAAAACTCATTTCGGCTGCTTGTATTAGCAATCTCATTCTTTCGGTCATGACCCACATGCACTTCATGACCATAAAAAACATCACTTTTGAAAATACAAGCATTGCACTTGCAGAGCAACTGACTGTACACTGAATATTAAACACCTATTATAAAAATATGTTTACTGACATCAGTGGCGTCCAGCTCCTCTTTGTCATTAATGCTGGCCACAGCGATCTGACCCATGCTGCACAATGGGAAGTCATAGGGATTGGTGGTGATCAGACACATGTCTGAAAAGGGATTAAAAAGAAAAAGGGTGAACATTTGTTTTTATGAATTAATTGATGTAATCACTGCATCATTAGTCCATTTTCAATTTACCAATAATGTAAGCTTTGTGACCGGTCATCATCTGATAGAAGATATGATATCCTCTCTCAGCAGCGAGCTGGTAGGTCACTCTGGACTTCTCCAGCAGATCTATAATATACATATATTATATATTATTATTATTATTATAATTGTTATTGTTATTATTAATGTACATAAGTCAAAATGTATTCCTCTCAAAATTAAGGCACATATAATTGAATTATCATATGTGAATGTCATACTTACATGTCTCAATATCAGCACTGGCCAGTTTACCGCTATTGTTGAACCAGATTCGGATGAATTTACCCTGTTTCATAAAGCACAATTTGTAAAAAAAATCCCTCTACATCATGAAATGATTGCAGGATTTCTCATTACATAATTATTTTACACTTACAAAGCGAGAGGAGTTGTCATTCCTCACAGTCTTGGCATTACCATAGGCCTCCAGCAAGGGATTGGCTGCAATAATCTGATCCTCCAGTGACCCCTAGACATCACCAAATGTAGAATTTGGTCAGAGTTCTTTTAAATTGAATTGCTATTTTGCATATACATTCTTTATGTTCAAAATTTGTAATTTGTCCAAGTTTAAAACCTATACAAATACCTTGATTTTGCCAGCACCGATATTTGGTGCTTCCTTCTTGTCTCCAGTACCAGATGCTGCTGTTGCAAAGTACTGGATGACACGCTTGGTGTTCACAGTCTTTCCAGCACCGGATTCTCCACTGGTTATAAATGCATACATTCAGAGAAACACAGTTAGTGAATTTGATTACATTGTTCTTTTCTTATGCTTAGTAGATGAGAAACTTACGTGATCAAGACAGACTGGTTCTCTCTATCTGTAAAATGTAAAATGTACTTTCAGTCATGTATACAGCACAAAACCATTATAGCTGTGTATGTGTTTACATTGTCTTGACCAGTACGTACCCATCTGCATGAACTGATAGGCATTGTCAGAGACAGAGAAGATGTGGGGTGGAGCCTCCACACGCTTCTTGCCTCTGTAGGCATTTACAACCTGCTGGTCGTACACTGGGAGCCACTTGTAGGGGTTCACAGTTGCACAGAACAAGCCAGAGTAGGTCTGAAGGGAAGAGAACATTATAACATACAACATAGCAGAGAGCACTACACATAATCTGGGACAACGGATCACTACGGCTGGGGCCAATGGTGGAAAGCAAGTACTCAATTACTGTACTGTGCAACTATTGTCCTTTTACTCCACTACAATTATTTAAACACTTTTAGCTACTTGTTACTTTGTACATTTTGATATGGGAAACAGAGTATTTCTTCATTGCAGTATTGATCATTTTACTTAAGTAAAAAATGTGAGGACTTCTTCCATCACTGGCTGGGGGATTACAGCCACCAGTTCCAAGTGGCATGAGGGAACAGCCAAGCATTATTACATCTTGTTTTCAGGATGTTACTACTCTGTACTTTTATTCTTTTATCTTCGCTATTGACAGCTCAGAGCAGAATGCTGTACTGTTCTCAGAGTCAGCAGGTATAACATCATCTTACATAGATCATCCACGCTGCATAACGCTCTTTGAGGTTATACAGGACAGTGGCTTCAGTGAGGTGGGTCATCATGGCCATGTCCTCAATCTTGTCATACTTGGGAGGGTTCATGGGGGTCACATCGTCCTCTTTCACAGTTCTTTCCTAGACAATAAAAACAAGAAAAAAAACAACTTCAGAATGTGTTGTGATTACAGTTGTACCGTGCCACGATTTGATTTTAGATACACCTCTACCTACGTACCTCCTGGGTGTCGAGGATTTCCACGGTGCATTTGTTACCGTCCCTACTTATAACTTTACACTTGAGATACAGCTCCTTAACATCGGCACAATATCCTGCAGTTTTGGCATCAAAGGGCGCAGTTTGAGCCTCGAGTCTCTCCCTCTCTGGCTTACGGAGGTACATGGCGGCCCCGCCATATTGCTCCATCTCCGCGTCGGTACTCATGGTGGCGGCTTTCTGTAGACAGAAATAAAGATGGCGTTGATGCCTTTGCTGACTTGAGATCTGAACAGAGAATTGTAGGACTTTTTAGGACTATATAGTCTTGTAGGTTAGTTTAATAGAAAAAGGACAAACACTCACTTTTCCCCTCTACAGCTGGAACCTTCAAGTGCAAACCCTAAGTGTGTGTGTGTGTGTGTGTGTGTGTGTGTGTGTGTGTGTGTGTGTGTGTGTGTGTGTGTGTGTGTGTGTGTGTGTGTGTGTGTGTGTGTGTGTTCACCATTTTGAAGAGGAAGAAGAGAAGGTTTATTTGTCAGTACTCAAAGTGCAATTTTGCGCGCTACAGCGTACTGTGCTTAAACAACAATGACAATAGTAATAGTGAATTAAATCAATATATAATCAAAACCAAGATAATATAAGAATACAAATACAATTTAAATTTAATTAAGTATGAAAAGTCTTCAGCATAGCACAATAAGGGCAGGGAGAATAAAGGGGAAAATATATAAATGTGCAATGAGGCACGAGGCACTGATACTAAGGCAGCAAAAGTGGCAGTAGCTAATATTTATACTAAAACGGCTAGCAGTCACAATAGAAGCCACTTAATTACCTTGTATCTATATATTGTATACATAGTATATGTGTCACGGGGCAGCCCGTGTCCTATAGAAACTCGACAGGAACAACGCACACTCACTCATCAAATGTCACAACTGCTTAACTACATTTTAGCTTGGAAGTGACTGTTTGGGCGCGTTGTTTGTTTCATATGTGTATGCCGGTATACAAATATATGAACACACATAACACTCCCAAACAGTCACTTCCAAGCTGGCCAGCGATGATACATTTAGAAGCAGGCGTGTAGTTTGATGAGTGAGTGTGCATTGTAACTCAGAAACAAAAATGAAAGCACGCACATCTCTATGAAGATTTGCAGGTGCTGGACTCAAAAATACACACCATAGAAAGAAGAGGAAGTCCCTACTGCTCCCTACTTTAACCTGCCTATCTCTGCACTCCTCATACCTGACGAAGACCCGAAGGGGTCGAAACGTTGTAAAGCTGTAAGCTGTGAGCCTTAAAATAAAACTGGTCGCTGGAGCTTCAATAGTGTGCAGACTTCCTCTTCTTTCTATGAGTGTGCATTGTCCCTGTCAAGTCTCTGGAGCAAGGGCTGCTCCGTGACAATATGTACATTGTGCAATGTTGGGTTGATCACACCAAATGAAAAGACTACCGATTCTATGTGTTAAATAGTACATTACACCACTTGGTAAGAGATAAAAAAGCTCAGTTTGTCAATAGTTCCACAGTTTGATCCATTTTAGCATACGTGTTAGTTATATTCATGCCATGAAATTAAATTATTGCTCAAATATAATTTTAGTTTAGTCTCTTATTTCTGTTATATTCTAATCTACTCTAATGTCAGTGTATGAATTAAGGTTACATTATCTGTTTGTCAAAGACAACTGAACACATTGTCAGGCAGTTAGAATCTTACATTTATTTCGCTAAGACAGTTAAACAAGTCTCACTCACCTCCCAAATGAAACTCTGAAATCGTCCTGTGCTCAAACCATCTCACAACCGCCTCTTTTATATTGAGGGTTTATTGCTTACAACGCAGAAACTATAAGTAGGGACGTGCCTTTAAAAGGATTTTAATCAGTATCTGTCGACATGCGTTGTTTGTTCATGATTTTATTAGTCATTAACATCTAAATCCTATTAATATACCGTGGTATGATATTGTAACAATACCTTCAACCTTGTCCAACAGAGTTGGTACCACTAGTATGACATTTCTGACATTGACTTCATAACAGTTGCTTGTAATAAAAATAATCAAGGTTTATTGGCAGGGTGCTGCTGGGTTTCTAGAGTTGAATTAAATGCTAAATGTGACTTACTATTCAGAATATGTTTTATGACCCAAACGGACGCAAGCAATGAAGCGGAGGAACAAGCAGGGGCGTCAATTGGGCATTGCCACCCCTCGTGTCCTCATTTCCTTCTTTGGGTCAGTTCAGGGCAACCAATGGTTTCTAACTCTTTTGTTGAAGAGTCTTTTGTTGGTCGTTTACATCATTGGAAAGCCATTTCATGGCCATGTTGAGATATAGTTTAAAATATATTGAGATTGCGTCTCTAGAACTTGAACTGAATTGTCATCCTGAAATGTTTTTAAAAGTGAAAAGAGTTAGAAAATACTTAAAACTTACAAGTTTGTAAGTGTTTTCTGTCTTCTGATTCATTGTGTTTTTTTATTATTGTTGTATATGAATGAGTATTGTGTTCTGGCCCTCAACTGTTCTCCGAGTTTAGATAAAGTTTATGATGATGATGATGATGATGATGAACCTCAAATTCACTTCTTCTATGTATATTTGCTACACTTCTGAATGTTGTTCGCAGATCAGCTCGGAATTCATCTCAATCCACGCCCACACTACGCTACACATCTGACACAGGAAACATGTCTGCATACAAAAAGAAGGAGAGAGAAGCGCGGCAGGGATCATTCAGTGGCTCTGAGATAGGTGCTCTTTGGTGACACAGGTAGGATCAATTAAACAAAAGGGATTTCCAAAGAAGTATTGCTTGCCAAAAAGAAAAGAATTCCAAGGCACTCCGTCTCATGTGAAAAAATGTATAGATTTATTAAGAGCAAGGCAAATGAATGTGACCAACGCGTTTCGATCTAGAAGGTCTTCGTCAGGGTCTATGTCTGCATACATTCACATTCAAAGCCACTTTCAATCTGGTGTCAATATCCCCCCCTTAAATAGCAGATCTAAAATCTTACAACACGATACGTTGTGAGCTTGTAGATCGGCATTTTTTAAATTGTGCTTAACTGGTCACTTCTTTGTTACCCTGTCCTTTTTTCTGAAATGACAGCTCTGGGGACAAGCGGGAGAAGATACAACCGTACTAATGTTCCAATCAGACCAGGAACAAGCAATAATGAATATTTCTGGACTACGCCTAAGCAAAGACCCTACTAACACTATTAACTCCTTTAAAGGTGGACTCTTTCTAATTATTTCGTTCTTTGCATTTGAAATAGCTATCTATTTAGTCTAAGTAAGTATGTAGGAGAGGCTTATTGTCGGTATCAGCCGAGAATGCGGGAGTCTGTCCCCGTTACAATACGCTAGACCCCTGGGAGATGGAATGCTGAGGTGAAGCGCCACACCTACCATCAGCTCCCAGTACTTGCCACACAACTTGCCGCAATCAGCGTATGAGTATGCTACTCATACGCTGATTTGATGGTGCCTAGGATCGAACCTGTGTAGCCCAAAGGCGAGAGCCCTACCGACTGAGCTATGGGGACATCTAATCGGGAACTTAGAGGTAATTGGGACGATTATCTGTGCCTCACCATTAATTATGATGGTACCATAGAAACCAGCCAGTCTTCCTGCATGCATGGGGCCCACATAACAACACATGAAAACACACTGTTTGCTCAGGTTCATGTGGTTAATAATAGCTCAGTTTGTGCTCTAGGTCTCTATACTGCAGGTAACGTGATCTGTGTCTGAGTTTCCATGCTAGATCACTGTGATGCAATCACAGGTCATACAGTATGGGTAAATGGCAGATATAATAATATATCAAATATATATAGAAAGAGAGAAAAGAACACTAAGACTATGGAATCAAATCAATAAAAACTGTGGAATGGTGAGACAGGGGGTGTGCAGTTAGCTGGGGAAAGCCATATTGAAGAGGTGGGTTTTCTATAAGCTATAGAACTATAAGCTCTCAAAACCTTTGCTTGCGTTGTGAGGTTGTACATCGTACAAAAATTCTCCCCTATTTGGTGGGAGAAGGTCCATCTTCTTTTTTTAATCACTTGGGGAGGGCCAAGGGAAGGGTATTTCTGTCAAAGGGAGGGTCATGACTTAGTTTCAGCAACCCTTCAATTTAAATAAGGAACCGTCCCTTACTGTAAACTCTGGTCATTCAACTCATCCAGAACACAGTTATACACACACGTATAAGTGTGTTTCATACACATGTGCCTCTTGACAGAGTGTGTGGACATGTCACTGAGCTGATCCTCTTCTGTAGTAGGCTAGTTATGCTTGAAATACTTGGAATTAAAGCACAAGCCTCCTCAAATGACCACTGATCATTTTGCAGGCAATGCTGTAAAAACAACGAAGGGGGAGCCTCAAAACAGACAAATACCTCCTCCTATCACTCTGATCAACCAGGCAGTAGAGAGGGTGACCTGAAATGGTAAGCCAGGGTTCAAGTGTGGCCAAAGGAGCAAGCCTCCTCCTCAGATGTGTTGATAACCCAGATATACCTGACCTTCATCAGACCAGTCCTAATATGCTTCACCTATTTGGGCAGGAGTCCCAACTCACTTGATCCCTGATCTGCGAAGTCAGCTGAGACAATGCGACCACATCATTGGGATACCAACAGATTCCTTCCCTTGTCTGGAGGCGAGGAGAGAGGAGGCCACTTTAATAGAATACAGTCGACTATACTGAGAGATGACCAAGTCCTATGATCCAGAGCCTGTGAGTCGCACAAAAACCTACCAGATGTCCTTCCTCCCAAGAGCATACAAGCTTTATCAGAAGTATTATGTTTTACTGTTTGATGTTTTGATGTAATCTTAGAGCGGTCCTCTTTAATCTGTAGGAAACAACATCATAAAACTTGAAACTTGAAATAATGTTATGTTATGTTTTTTTGTTGGACATGGACATCACAATCACATTGGACGAACCAGGTGCATTGCTTAAAGTGTATATAGCACGAGTGCTAATTTTCAACACCTGTCCACACATGTGAAAAAATGATGATAGTCTTTATCACACATACTGTATATACCAACAATTGTGGATGGTCTTATAAGTTTCTCAAAAACAAAATAAAGAATAAAGAAAAATAAATTGACTGACTGTCCCTTTGACTGTCTTTAATACCAATCCCATTGATATTTGTTTAACCCTGTCCCTGAGACACCCCAAGCTAGCAAAGTGTGTTGGAATGGAAGAGTCGGATCATTTAAATAGTTGGGAGTTATATATATCATATTGTAGTGAGTGCCTAAGGCTTGGGCCATTATTCACCATGGGCTCTTTGAGAGAGTGGGGGGGGTTGAATAGAGACAATAAGGAACAGGTGTGTGAGTGTGTGTGTGTGTGTGTGTGTGTGTGTGTGTGTGTGTGTGTGTGTGTGTGTGTGTGTGTGTGTGTGTGTGTGTGTGTGTGTGTGTGTGCGCGCGCACACATGCGTTGTGTTGTCAGTATGAGTGCAGTGTGTGTGATAAATGTGACACGTCGTTCTGCGTGCCCAAAGTGAGAGGTTGCAATAAGTTCATTCTACAATATCACACCATATTTGCTTCTACTGACATGGGTAGAACTTATTAAGAGAATAGAATACAATTAGTGGTCACGATTAGATTACGAAGTGTGGCATATGGTTCAGCAGCAAAGACACTGAGAAAATGTAATGCTTGCACGGGTGCCTTAAAAAATAAAAAAAATAGCAAGTGCTGTAAAGTGTGCAATATATATTTTTTCTTTAAACGGAGCCCATCGGTGCATGTGCAAGCATTTCATTTTCTTAGTTTACTGTTATTTTTTTGCTCAGCACCTCGCCGACACTGTGTGTATGTGCACGTCTTTCTATTATTCTATTCTTATTCTAATTCTATCAGCAACAGCAAAGACAGACTAAAAGGGACTGGATGTAGTTCAGGCTCAAGCATTACGAGTATGTAGGGAAAATAAATGGTAAATGGTGCATTTATATAGCGCTTCTATCCGAAGCGCTTTACATTGATTGTGCATTTAATTTGTGCATTTAAAACATCACTGGTGTCTGCCCAACGGGTGGAGATGGAGAAATGCATATGGATTTAAGAAGGAAACAACTGATGGCCAATTACTGGGTATATCTGAAGGGACATAATGAGTATGTACAGGTGTAGATGGTCCTAAGACGTTTGAGGGGTAGCAGGAAAAGAGATAGGAACTAGAAAAAGTGCTCCTCGGAGCACAGGTCTCCGCCAGGTCAGGTACGTTATTGTGGCCTCCTGGTGGCGCTATCAATTAAAAATAATATAATAGGCCAATGTGAAAAGAGTGGCATTTCTTCTTAGGCCTTTCACGGCAATCGGACACTGCATGCATGATTTGAGGCATTTTGTTCCAAGGATGTGTTTTGCTAAATTAGACCTGCTGGTGGCGCTATAACAGGCCAATGTGAAAAGGGTGGCATTTCTTCCTCTGCCTAGTGGGAATGTGCATGTGAAATGTCACGGAAATCGCAAGCTGCGTTCATGATTTGAGGCATTTTGTTCAAAACGGACCAATCCTGCAAACTTTGGAAGCCAACCTTAGCCAACAAGGATGGAATCTGGAAAATCGGACAGATCCGGGTTGATGACATGACTATAGAGATACTGTGTACCGATTTGCATAACGTTTGGATCAAATCTGTACGAGAAATATTTAAAAAAAAATGGTTTTGCACAAATCGGCCTCCTGGTGGCGCTATAACAAGCCCATGTGAAAAATTTGGGGCAGAGTTCTGAATTGGCATCGAGGGAGTGTGTGTTCACAGTTTTGCAGCGACCGGGCCAACGGAGCCGGAGATTAGCTGCTAGCGGACAGGACGGACGGACGGACGGACGGACGGACAGACAGGGTGCAACGGGAACAATTGGCAGATACAGGCAGAATTCATGTCGTTAATGTATAGAAGGAACAGTAATGGCCCTAGTATGCTTTCTTGAGCAATCCCGCAGCTCACTGGGTGGGACAAGGACATGGTTCCGTTGATGTCAACCATGATCGCCCTCAGCTTATTCAGTAGAATTGAATGATTTACAGTGTCCAACGCAGCGTTTGCCCGAGTCTACCTCACGTTTGATGTAGTCGGCCAAATACAGTAGGTATGTGTCAGTGGAGTGGGATGTTCTGAAGCCAGATTGGAATTCAAACAGCAGTTTACGCTCGTTCACTCGGTAGCTGTTGATTTGTTCGTGAATTCATCTCTCTATAACCTTTTGAAACGGGCGGTAGTTGCCAGGTTCTAATTTGCTTCCTTCTATGTACAGAGGGATTACTCTCGGCATCTTGAATTCTTGTGGGACGTGACACTGACTGATGAATACATTTGTAATGTGGGCTACTATGGGAACAATAGAGACAGCTGAGGAACCTGGTGTTGATGTTGTCAAGGCCGGTGGCCTTGTTTGGCTGGAGGGTGATGAGTTTATGAGTTTCAGGTCATTTCATTCAAACAGCCACCAAGATAGTCTGTATGAAGTTCTTGAGTCAGTCACCAGAATAGCAGAACAGGGAGTTCAGGTAAAATTCATATGGGTTAGTTAGGCTACCAGCACATGTAGGGGTGGAGGGGGATGAGAAGGTGGATGAATTGACAAAGGCTTTAAAGAAAGGAACCACATAAACGGAATTAAGTATTAGTAAGTCGGAGGCCAAGAGTGTAATATGTGGTAAATCAAATCAATTGTGGCAGGAAAGGTGAGACAGAGAAGGCAAAGGGAGACATTTGTATAAAATTCAAAATAATATAAAAGGTAATAGAGTTGGTAGTGGGCAGAGGAGATAGGAAATGGTGATGACAGGATATTAAGGCTGGCACAGTGTGGCCTAAATAAAACACTGAGGATGGTTGATACAGTAACATGATACAGGTTTATGTGAGTGTCAGGAAGAGGAGTCGGTGGAACATAATTGATGAGGTGTAGAATATGTGAGACCTGTCAGTCACCTTATGTGAACGATGCGGTCGACACACTGCCATTTTGCACCTTAATCCCATGTACAACGCGTTTTTTTGTTTTTTCTCGCACCGTGACTAGGTACATCCATAGCATATCATTTACAGTATATTTGCTGCTATGCTCATGCATCATTATGACTTACCTCAGGTATACTTACCGCACCTTATGTCTTACCTCAGGTACTTACCGTACCTTATGTCTTACCTCAGGTACTTACCGCACCTTATGTCTTACCTCAGGTACTTACCGTACCTTATGTCTTACCTCAGGTACTTACCACACCTTATGTCTTACCTTGGGTACTTACCGCACCTTATGTCTTACCTCAGATACTTAAGGTTAGGTTTAGGCATAGTTTTACTGAGGTTAGGGTTAAAGTTATACAATGCAGGTCACAAATAACGATTTTTAGCAGCCTCTGCTGGTCATTACCGTCACTGCAGGCCGTTCGTTTATTCCTCTGTTACCCAGAATTCCATTTGTTTTCACCGGAAGACGGAAGCGTTTCAAAAAGCGTTCTTTTAATTGTTTTATACGATCTGTGGATCGTTTATCTTAGCCAGTGGAGCTTTAGTTACCGTGAACTGTGTTTTCTTTTTCTGTTGTTTTTCGATCTTCAAATCATACAATCTCTTAAAAAAATCGTGAGTTTCCTTTTTGTTATTAGCGCGGTAGTTCCTGGCCAGACAGGAAACCGGTGCGGTAGTTCCTGGCCAAACAGGAAACCGGTGCATTTTCCGGCCGGATGACGTCATTTTCGCGGGAAAGGCGCCCCCTGACAGCGTTCAATAGAAAATATATAAATAAAAGGCTTTCGGGGGTGAAATTCATGGAGTGGGTGTTGTGAAACATTTGCCACTCACAAAAGATAAACAATTTAACTTTAGTTTTATTGAAAAAGTTACCTAGTATTACTTTAAAGTTAGGTTTAGGCATAGTTTTACTGAGGTTAGGGTTAGGTTTAGGTTTTCTCATGCCAATAAAGCCCATTGAATTGAATTGAATTGTTAAGGTTAAGGTTCGGTTTAGGCATAGTTGCAAAAACGAGAACTGTAAATCACAGCGACTACTGGCCAATAACAGCGGGTTTTGCCTAGAACTGCGGTGGGATCCATAATAACGCGTCCTTGGCCTGAAAAAACCTTGAAGACCTCTGGACTAATAGTCAGGGGATATGAGCAGAAAGATTTCCAATCTTGGAATACATTCCTTACCAAAAGAAATCTTCACCAATGTGTTTGTAAAAGTGTCTAGTAACACATCTCACAAAGACTGAAATGCAGCTTCCCTAGGAGAATTTTTGAAAGCTCCTGAAAGTTGGGGTACCATCCAGAACCTTATGTGGAGAAAAAAATCTAAATTTATTTAATTCTGTAGCATTTGTTTTGCACCAAAACCACTCCTTGGGCTAAAAACGACCCAATCTCAATGGGCTTTTTACACAAAAAGTATACCTGGAAAAGGATGGCTATGGCCGTTTTTAGCCCAAGGAGTGGTTTTGGTGCAAAACAAATGCTTGCAATGGATTCAGAATCATAAAAACACCCTCGTTTGACCCCTCACATGCTACTTAAAACAGAATTACATTTTGATTTTTTTCCCCCACATAAGGTTATGGATGGTACAGTACCCCAACTTTCAGGAGCTGTCCAAAAATTCTCCTAGGGAAACTGCATTTCAGTCTTTGTGAGATGTGTTACTAGACACTTTTACAAACACATTGGTGAAGATTTTTTTTGGTAAGGAATTTATTCCAAGATGTTTTTAATATCCCCTGACTATAAAGAGTTCTGTCTGATACACATGCTGGAACAGGTGGCGGTAATGCACTAATGACATGGTTGCCAACCGCCATAAAACAATAAGAAGAGAAGCCTGGACGCCAGGGGGTGTAACCTCTGTCTGGGTGGTTAATTCAAGCTCCCTGAAAGTTAGAAGAACTACATGAAACATTGCATTTCAATAAACAATCACTTAGGAAGTCAGAATAAATAGTGAACATATTAGATTAGACATACACATAGAGCTCTTCACAGGTTCAAAATGACGGACCCAAACCCTAATGGACCCCAGAAATTGGTTCCAAGATCTGAGTGGATCCGACACGAATAAGGAATCCATGATCACACATGCCACGGTGCACGTGGACATTGATTCCACGGAGGTATAGTTTGAGCGTGCACTCTCAGCTCTCACTTTAACTGACGGGGAAACAACTCTGTTATCCAATATATTGCGCTTCAGTAATCACTTGTCAGTCAGTATCGTAGCAGCACTCCCCCCCCCCCCCCTTTCTTAATTCTTATTCCACAATTTTGTAACCCATTTTTTAATCCTGGGCGCTACTCTCCCTCTGCCAGCCTGGGGAGAGCCCCGAACTCCGCTCATGCTTGGGGGAGCGGTGGGGTGCTAGACCAGCGCCGGTATGGAAAAATAAATAAATAAATAGACCAGTCGATCTTAACAGTGTCCCTCCAAAAGCGGGGGAAAATTCAGGCCCTTCTGACCCCCCATCCATATGACGTTATTTTTTCATTTATTAAAGTTTCGGCCTGCTGGCCTTCATCAGAAGAATGAACAGAAATCACATCACAAAATCCAGCATGAATTTACATTCCCATGAATGCATAAACCACTTACTTACTTGTCACCGGATAGTTACTGATCGCAGCACTTACCTGTTTATTCATTTTCTGTTTTCTTTCTTCTCTTGGCGGTCCTTTTTTTTATCTGGCTGTTGATTTGTTTTTCAATTTGAGAATCTCTTTAACGATGAGGGAGAGAGAGAGAGAGAGGGTTAGATTGCCTCCGCAAACATTCTCTGAGGGGAAGTGGAGAGGATTCTTTTTGAAGCTGCTTCTTCTTTCTGCTGTCACCCTGCCAATCCGTTGGCCTCAAAGACTTGGTGATATGATCCATTTCACAGAGCTATTGTTGTTCCCTCCACGTCATGGGGGAAAACTACCGTTAATGAGCTACTGTACAACGGGGGTTCCAAAAACTTTTTAGAATCGAGACCCAAAAGACAAATTTGGCGTCTTCCTGAGACCCAAACTTACAAAAATTAGTGATGAATGAATTAGCCGCTTTAAGCCCTCTTTGTCAACTGCAGTTGATTCAGAACGGCTGCTGCTCGAGTCCTTACTAATACCAAGAAAGTGGAGCTTATCGTTGCTGTCGGGCAGAAAACGCTTACATCTCCATCATACTTTTCGTTTTTTGGTACATTAACGCCCTACTTGATAATACTACAGCGTCACGCAAAAGTATCAGATCTTCAAGCTCGAAACGCTGGCACAAAGCGATGCGTTTTGTGCTTGTAGATCTTGCTGCTTTTGCTATTTTTTTTTGTTTGAATCCTGAAAAGTAACATTCTAAAATCCTTACGCTGACTGACTGTGTGTCAAACACTTGATTTCAGAAATACTACCGTTTGTCTATTAAGCTTTGAATGGTTAAACTTTATAGGGCTAAAAATACATTTCTGATCTTGTGCGATATACAGTAATGAGCCATCCAGACCTCTCAGGTCATCTGGGAAAGGTCTGCTTTATGTACCTAAAAAACTAAAGTAAATGTGGGGAAGCAGCCTTTAGTTTCTATGCATCACATATCTGGAACAAAGTCCCAGAAAACTGCAGGTTCTGCTGCCTCTCTTATTTCTTTTAAATCACAACTAAATACCTTTCTGTTTGCTGCTGCCTTTTGATGGAGTTACTTTTCTTTCTCGTCTGCACTGTAAACTATTTTTTTCCCCCTTTGTTTTATTGTATCCTAATGTTATTCTATAATTGATAATTTAGAATTGATGTTCTGTGTAAAAGCACATTGAATTGCCTTGTTGTTGAAATGTGCAATACAGAGAAAATTGCCTCGCCTATTAAGACCTGGAACTGTGTCATTTTTAGATTTGAGCTAAAAAGCATTATTTTACACTTTGGGCTATTCAAAAATAGCAGATATACAAGAGATCTTGTAGATCTGCTACTTTTGAAAAATCGTGAAAATGTGTGCAAATCTTTGAATATATATATTTTTAAAGCGAACATTTTTAACTCAAATCTTTGCTTCTGGGGGGTCCCTGGAACAGAATATTTTGATGGGGGCCAAATACATGTACTTTTGGGGGTCCTTGACATGAAAAGGTTTGAGCACCACTGATAGAAACATACGTTTTTCAGAATACTGTTGAGATTTAGGAGACATGTATAATCGGCTTCAGGTCTCAATGGGTTAAAAAAAACGTGATAGAGGAAATAGCCAATCTACCAGCTCAAAATTGTGAGCTTGTACATCAGCCGTTTTAAATATTTGTTGAACATTTCCGTTTTTGTTTGCTTTTTCATGTTTTTGAAAAATTCAGAAAAATGTGGAACAAAAAACAAAAAGTAAAGATTTAAAAGATATTCTCGTTTCTTGTTGTAAAGGAGAAACAATTGATTAAAAAAAAAGAGGTTCAACGGCCCAAAATAGGGTAGCGGCATCTATGTTTGGGAAACCCGGCTGTAGAAAATGCACTGATCATTTTGAGCACCTTCAGCAAAGCTGAGAGAGATGCAAAGGAGGATGGAAATGCTGTGGGCGCGGGGGTACACAACACTGCCAGTGATTTACTGATGCACACACACACACACACACACACACACACACACACACACACACACACACACACACTTATATATGTTGTTCAGTATGCCTGGCAGGTGCGAAATGCAACGACCCTTCCGGAAATCTCATTTGAGATATCCGGAGGGAGGGGTTTACCAGGCTACTATAGCTTCCCATGTCAGTCTGTTAAGTCAGTAGTTCTCAATCTATCCAGCCCCCCAAGGACCCCAGCTTGATACTGTATGCATTAAGACCACAGAACCCCATTTTATACCGTTTAAAAAAAAAAAACCTCTGGGAACCCAATCTACACAATACAATCCTCAGTGTTCATTTAAGTCTGAGAGTGTACAAATGTACCCGTTTGACACGACACTTTGTGAACTTTTGCACAGCACCCTTGTACGACTAGGGCGTTTAAACTTTATTCATGTTGGCTCCAATGATGTTTTGAACAGACTTTCGGTTAAGCCATTCGATCCGGTAACGCATCTGTGTTATTTTAGATTTGAGCTATAAACATTACTTTTTTTGGCTATTTTTTTTTTTAAATCTTAAACATTTTGCAAATCTTTGAATACATATATTTTTTTAAACAACATTTGTAACTCAAATCTTTGCTTCTGGAGGTCCCTGGAACAAAATATTTGACAATTGTTTGCTTCTTTTAATGTATAAAAATATACATTAAAAGATTTGCACACACTTTCACGGTTAAAAGAAATAGCAGATCTACAAGCTCATAGCGCGGCACTCGGTGCCACGCTATGAGCTTGTATATCTGCTATTTTTGAATAGCCAAAGAAATCTTAAAATGACACAGATGCGCTCCCGGTCTAAATGGATTAAACTCAGGGAAGATTCTCAAATCGCTTGCCATCACTGTTCAGAGCCTGGCCAAAACATGTGTGTTTTCTGGCCCTATCCCAGCCCCCTCAAAGAGGCTGAACATTTTAGTAGACTTTTGAGCCAGCATGAATGGCAAAAAGAAAGCCTTCTCTATGGCCTTGTAACATTGTTTTGAAAGGTGCTTTATAAACAAAATGTACTAAAGTTTCTGTCTGTAGCCTCTGACTACAATTTTGCCCTGTACATGGGTCATCGCCATAGGCTTGTGGTGGACATTTTTGCCACAGACTTACAAAATGAGTGGACAATATTACCAGAAACACATAAAGAGCTAGTCCAGAAGGACCATAGCATAACTCTGACAGTGTACAACTGGAACCAAATGGACCCTGGCACAGGTTCAAGTGGTTCCATTTGCACTCTCAGAGTTAACCCATTGAGACCTGAAGCCGATTCTACATGTCTCCTAAATCCCAACAGTTTTCTGAAAAACCTATGTTTCTATATCAGTGGAGCTCAATCTTTTTCATGTCAAGGACCCCCAAAATCATATGTATTTGGCCGTGGACCCCCATCAAAATATTTTGTTCCAGGGACCCGCCAGAAGCAAAGATTTGAGTTAAAAATGTTCGCTTTAAAAAAATATATATTCAAAGATTTGCACACATTTTCACGATTTTTCAAAAATAGCAGATCTACAAGCTCATAGCGCGGCACTCGGTGCCGCGCTATGAGCTTGTAGATCTGCTATTTTTGAATAGCCCAAAGTGTAAAATAATGCTTTTAGCTCAAATCTAAAATTAATAAAATGGGTTTAATGGGTTAAGGGAGTCCTTGCAAATAAAACATTTGAGATCCACTACTATAGTTGGACTCCTATTGTGCCATAGTGTCATGATAAATCAGTGTCATACATATTCTGAAGAAAACCTGGAGACCACATCACCCGCCACGGTATTAAACATCGTTTGTTATCCCCTTGCCAGCGTAATTACCTTAATCCGATGATATTTGAAACGCTGTGGAAGCGACATTGCTTTAAAAAAATCGCACCCTGTGTGAAGGAAGCGGTGCCTTTGATGAGTGGCCTCCTGGTGGCGCTATAATAGGGCGGGGCGGGGCTTCAGCAATTAATGCTCGTCCCTATTGGTGGTGTAAGTCCACATACCAAAGTTGGACTTGGTGGCATGCTGCAAACTGGAGTTATAGCTGTTTAAAGCCAGTGGCCTCCTGGTGGCGCTATAATAGGGTGGGACGGGGCTTCAGCAGTCAATGCTCGTCCCTATTGGTGGTGTAAGTCCACATACCAAATTTGGACTTGCTGGCATGCTGCGATCTGGAGTTATAGCTGTTTAAAGCCCGTGCTCAAACGGACATAACGGACAAACGGACAAACGGACAAACGGACATACGGACGGACATAGTCAAGTGTAGAGCGGCTGGCACCGCTAAAAAAAAACGTTAACAAATAGTCCCCGTGGGTAGGCGGAGGGATCTGTGTATTCAGAGGATCAACAACATTCCAACCGCGATCCGGCATTTTGGGGCTGTGGCCCGCTGAAAACGGTGGTTTTCAATGCAAAAAACAGCAACTGAGTTACAGCTGTTTTTCTGAAAATCCCATTGTCAGGGCGGATGGATGTGATGTTTTTTAGAATGATGTCACATCCACATACTTCTTCTATGAGTGACGATGGATCATCCTAAGCTGTGTTACGGTGCCTAAAACAGCGTGCCTAATATTTTTAATATTACGACTTTATGCGTCTTGCCGGGCAAGTGGACTATTTAATAGAACGACTTTATGCGTCCATGGCGGGTACTGTGTTAAGTAATTGGGTCTTATGATCAAAATAAGATTATAATGGTGTGTAAAAAAGAAAAATCCAAAATGTGCCACGGACACGACCAAGTCTTTGCCACGGACATATTGATGACCCCTGGCCCCGTATCATAGGAAGGGCTTTACTTTAGTGGGAGAGCGAGGTTGAGTGAGAGTCAGTCACCCCATTGAAGAGAGAGAGAGAGAGAGAGAGAGAGAGAGAGAAAGAGGTGGATGGTACTAAAGCAACCTTTATTAAAAGAAAACATGGAGAGAGAACATCACAGAGACAAAATAGCTACAAATCTATTTCTTCTTTTTTCCTCATTTTGTTTCTCAAGTAGATCCTGTTCACTCCAGACTTCAATAACAGCCGTTAAGCCCATTTTATACTCCGACACAGCGTAACAATCTAGGAGTTCTGTTCAACACGGGACCAATTTAATGGGATATACTTCAACCACTTGAACCCTAGACACTTAGTTTCATACCTGTACACTTTAGTATTTTCGCCGAATGTTCGCCGCCCAGAACAGGGACGCTAGCCAAGGGTTCAAGTGGTTAAAAATGTGTCCTGGGGACAAATCCCAAAGACAAAACAACTCACATCCATGGAGCACAGCAAGTGGCGGCCATTTTGTTTACTGTGGCTCCATAGATAGAAAGTCCCTTCATTCTGCCCCATAGAGAATTCCGAAAATATATATATAACTTATTTCAGAGCCTGGAACCAGGCCATCCAGGCTACTGGTGAATCATGAACATAAAACATTATGATTCTGTGTCAAAAAAAAAAGTTAAACCGCAACAAAAAAAAACTTGTAACCTTAAACCATCCCACAGGCCTGGATGGCTCGGTTCCAGGCTTAAAATAATGAATATTCATATTTTCAATGAACAAGCTTTCTATCTGTGGAACCAGGTAAACAAAATGGCCTGCCCTGCTCCTATTGGAGACGTGTGATGTAGATCCTGTAAGAGTGTAAGTTCAGAACGTAGGAACATTATTTTATAAACCTGGTGAGTCCTACAAAAAGCCAGTACAGTGCCTATTGGTATTTATATTTATAGCCACAACACTCCCTCCCTGGCAAGAAGCCACACAATCCCTGCCCTGTGGTGAAGGGGTTAAATTCTCATGATGTAAGTCACACACTGTAAACCATGCATGCTCACACACACACACACACACACACACACACAGCCTCGCTCTGCCACACAAGCAAAACGCACACACACACACACACACACACACACACACACACTCGCACGCACACCGCGACCAAAGTCTTTGGTCTAATTTGTTGTCAATTTTAAGCCCGATTTATGCGTCGTTGCGCCACACCGCCGCAGACCGGAAATAGTTGATCTACAAGCTCACACGGCGCTCACGGCCTGAGCTTTGTAGATCGACTATTTTTGTCGCACGACGCCGGGGCGCAACGAAGCGTGCGTTAGGCTCCAGGTGGTGGGGGGGGGAGGGGGAGAGGGGGGGGGGGGGGGGCTGAAGAAGAAGAGGGACAGATGTTTGAAGTCTGAAGGACGAACATGACGTCATGCACACAGCGGGTTTATTTATATTTATTTACAAAGCTGTCCCTGTCCCGTGTGTGTCTTCTGACGGGGTGGGTCTTCTATAGGAAGCACAGGAGGAGCACAGGGTGGGTTTTTAGGCTAGTGGATCCGGGTCAGCTCCTCCACGATCTTGATGACCTCGTCCACCGTGGCCTCGCGCTTCATCCCGCTGCCGTCGTCAATCTGTGGGGGAAAAAAAACACGTACGACGCACATGGAACAGTTAACCCATTAAGACCTTTTTTAAGAACAGTTAAAAAATAAAAAAATAATAAAATCAAGATTTTTCAAAAATAGCAGATCTACAAGCTCATAGCGCTATGAGCTTGTAGATCTGCTATTTTTGAATAGCCAAAGAAACCTAAAGTGACCCAGATGCGTTCCAGGTCTTAATGGGTTAATCCCAATAGGCTTGTTTTTCCTTGGACCATAATGTTAATATTTTAGATAGCAGGTTGTTTAGACAAAAGCTGGGTTCATTGTTTACCTGGTGTCCTATAGTTTCAATGTACAGATTCTTATTGTCTCCGCCAGGCCGAAAGGCATGGCGAGAGAGTATGTTTTACCCTCCGTCCGTCCTTCCGTCCGTGTGTCCGTGTGTCCGTGTGTGTGTCCTGTCTGTGTGTTACCAGCTAATCTCCGGCACCGTTGGTCCGTTCGCTCCGAAACTGTGCACACACACTCCCTGGATGCCAATTCAGAACCTCTGCCCCAATTTTTTCACATGGGCCTGTTATAGCGCCACCAGGAGGCCGATTTGTGCAAAACACAAATCCTACAGATTTTATCCAAATGTCATGCAAATCGGTACACAGTATCTCTATAGTCATGAGATCAACACGGATCTGTCCGATTTCCCATATTCCATCCTGATTGCCTATGCTTGGCTTCCAAAGTTTGCAGGATTGGTCCGTTTTGAACAAAATGCCTCAAACTATGCATGCAGCTTGCGATTTCCGTGAAATTTCACACGCACATTCCCACTAGGCCGAGGAAGAAATGCAACCCTTTTCACATTGGCCTGTTATAGCGCCACCAGCAGGTCTAATTTAGCAAAACACATTTTTGGAACAAAACGCCTCAAATCATGAATGCAGTGTCTGATTGCCGTGAAAGACCTAAGAATAAATGGCACCCTTTTCACATTGGCCTATTATAGCGCCACCAGGAGGCCAGAATAACGTACCTGACCTGGCGGAGACCTGTGCTCCGAGGAGCACTTTTTCTAGTTTTGATAGTATAATGCATTGGTTCTCAAAGTGGGGTCTGGGGACCCCCAGGGGTCCTTGGCGGAGGGGTACCAGGGGGTCCCCAGCTAAATAAGTTAATATAGCATCACAATCATTTTAACCACTTTAACCATTATTGTATACTTTGGCTATTAAAAAATAGCAGATCTACTAGCTCATAGCGCGGCACTCGGTGCCGCGCTATGAGCTTGTAGATCTGCTATTTTTTTTTAATCATGAAACTTTGCGCAAATCTTGAATATATATATTTTTTAAAGCCAACATTTGTAACTCAAATCTTTGCTTCCAGGGGTCCCTGGAACAAAATATTTTGAGATGGGGGTCCGTGGCCAAACACGTATAATTTTGGGGGTCCTTGACATGAAAAGGTTTTAGAACCACTGATTTAGTGTATAACCTGATGCTACAGGTTCTTGGTTTACCTGTGTGATCCTAGCTTACTGCGGCACTACACTGTCTCTCTGCATTTGATGTATGCGTTTACCTTGCTAAATGCCTACATTGTAATTGATTTAATAGATTATAAAAAGATGCCAATCTACGAGGTCAGAACCTTGGCGGTTGGGTGACCTCGCAGATCGGCCATTTTCTGCATTTCTCGCACTACACCGTTGTATGTGGTTAATCAGACCGTGTGTGTTGCTCGTCTGTTTCTATTCTAACGAGTCTTTATAATTTGGTCTCATTAGGTGTGCTCTGCTCTGCTGTGCTTGTATTGTCTTTTTTTTTGCTGACATACTGTAAGTGTCCCTAGACAATAGGAATAAATGCACACGCTCGCACAAAATATTTTGAGTAGTACAAGCACAATTAATTTGAATTTGTCTGCCAATTGGACGCTACTGAAAGGGCATTTATATTATAGTTTGATGCACTGCAGAGTTCCTTGGCTTTCTATAAATACTGATGTCATTTTTTGTACTTTAAAGCGATGTTTCACTTTAAAAATGTTTGGTGTCATTTTAACGTCCACTCAGTTTCTAAGTTACTTGATTGATTCGGTATTTAGATATTTGATATTCATTTTATCAGACACGCCCCCTTCCTAGTTCCTATACAAACCCACTGTACGTGTTAAGTTAGTGGGTTTATATAGGAAGGGGAACTGTCTGATGAATAATAAAATATCTAAATACTGAATCAAGCAACTTAACTCTTTAAGACCTGGGACGCATCTGTGTCACTTTAGTTTTCTTTGGCTATTCAAAAATAGCAGATATACAAGCTCATAGCGCGGCACCGAGTGCCGCACTATGAGCTTATAGATCTGCTATTTCTGAAAAATCTTGAAAAAATATTTTTCTGATTTTTTTCAAAAAACTGTTAGGATTTAGAAAACATTTTTAAGAATCGCCTCAGGTCTTAACTCACTGAGTGCCATTAACTTGTTTCACGTGTTTTTACCGCTATGGCGCTGGGTGCCATTAACGTGTTTGACGTGTTTTTGAAAAAATAGTAAAAACAAAAAAAAAACATGTTCAGAACCCAAGATATCATCATCTGAAGATTTGCAGCTCCATCCACTCCTTGTTTAACTTTAGAACTGAAAAAGGCTGTATCTCGCTTCCTAAGCATTTTTAGTTTTCTGTGAAAAAAACTCTGGCACTTTTCAGAATCAATTCTGAAATAATTCTGGCAATCCTGGCACTCAGGGAGTTAAAGGGTTAAAAACTGTTCGAGGTGAAACACACGCCAGAGTAGACGTTAAAATTACCTCGAACATGTTTGAAAGTGAAAAAATATATATTTGAAAATACAGGTTCTTTTTTTCACCATTTCCTTTTGGACATACAAGGTGTCCAGCCGACTGCACAGAAGCTCCAGAACTATTCAGTGTTTTCTGCGAGCATGTTCTCTTTCATTTACAAAGTTCAAAACTAGATTACTCCTGATTCATGAAATCATAATGCACGAAAACCAAGGATTTGGTATTCTATGTAAAAGAGGCTAAAACCTTCGAAAACCAAGGATTTGTGTTCTATATAAAGAGGCAAAAAAAATTTGAAAACCAAGGATTTGAATTCTATGTGAAAGATAGCTAAAAACCTTGACGTCTGCAAATGATCCATTGTGCCGTTTGTGTGGACATTTGTACAGCGCACACATCACATGTTCACAGTGAGATAAATAAGTATAGAAAATATAACCACCGAAAAACGTTTTACAGAATGATACGTGACTGCAGCCACTTTCAGAATGGAGACATAAACATTGGAGAACGTGAATGCCTGGAGAACAGGAAAATATGCAAGTAATTACTTATGTAAGTACTGTAGGGAGTAGGGTTAGGATCCTTTAGAATGTCCTTAACGTTTCTATACATCTTTTAAAAAGACATACTTTTGACCTTCAATATAATTGTTGATGAACAGAAATTACATCATACACCTCCTGCATCTTGGCAGGAGCCAGATCTAAGAAGCTCTCTATAACAACAGGGGTCTTTAACAGGGGGTCCGGGACCCCAAGGGGGTCCTCAGAGTTACTACAGTTACAAAATCTTTGTGAGATAGGATTTTCTTTTTTTTTACATTAACCACTTGAGCCCTAGAATTCCTTTTCTGAGGGGAACATTAGCCGGAAATAGCAGATCTACAAGCAACGCCTCGCAGTGTGAGCTTGTAGATCGGCTATTTTCGGCAAAGCGGTTTGGTGTAGAGGGGGGTTTAAGTGGTTAAATGTTTGAATTGAACAAAAAACATTAATTTACACAACACTGATGATGAGTCAATGAAGCCATCTACTGTATGAAATCTATGAAAAGGTTTAAACTGCAATGCAACACAAGTGAAAAATGTAGTCGAGGGGTCCCTGCTTCATCTCTCTCTCTCAGCTAAAGGGGTCCTTGGCCTGAAAAACGTTGAAGAGCCCTGCTCTACAACATGGATGTGTAGTCGGTGCGTGTGTGTACTGTACTGCTTCTCAAACTATGTCATGTCAAGGACCCCCAAATTGACACTTATTAGCCCGCGGACCCCCATTTGAAAAGATAAGCCAGGGACCCCCATAAGAGAAGATTCTTACGACTCTCTAGCAGTGATTCTCAACCATTTTAATTTCAAGGACCCCCAGTTTGACATGCATTAGGGCTACAGACCCCCATTTAATGGCATTTATATCCCTGGGACCCCAATTTATATTATAAACTCAATGTTAATGTAACTCTGAGAGAGTACAAATGGAACCAAATGGACCCATTTGGTTCCATTTGTACACTCTCAGAGTTACAGACCCATAAGGGTCCATTTGGTTCCTGTCCATCATTTAGCTGGGGACCCCCTGGAACTCCCTCAAGTACCCCTGGGGGTCCCCGGACCCCACTTTGAGAACCAATGCTGTGCTGTACCTGTAGAGTGCTGACCACCTCCTGCATCTTGGCCCGGCCCAGGTCTAAGAAGCTCTCTATGAGGTCTCCGTCGATGAAGCCGGTGGCCTGCTCCGTCTTACGCTCCGTGTGGAACGACCTCCAGGTGACACCAGAGTCAAGGAACATCCATGTGTATACGGTACATACTTTTTGTGTCATTTCATAAGGTAATTCAAATATTACGTTTTTTTTTTCTCCCCCCCACTTGGGCTGACAGCCCAGGTTGGAATGAATGAATGAATGAATGAATTCTTTATTTTGAACATGTTTAAAAAATAAGTAAATAAAAAAAAATTATGCAATAAATTGCAATACAGCCTCTCAGGCAACAACAAAACTATAATTTTACATGTTCAAAGAGGAGTAGGTTGAAGTATAAAACAGGGTTTAAGGGGTATTTTGGGTGAAAACAAAGCGTTTTTTTCCTGGTAGTTTTTTGTTTTTTTTTGTTAAAGAGGTTAAAGCGCTATGTTCTGATAGTAATCATTGCTATAGAGTACAGAAGTCCTGACGTCACTCGTTCATCCCCAGGTTCGTAAAGTAATTTCTCTATGGAGAATAACATTGGGTCATCTTAGAATCGTCTCATATAAGAATTGTGGTCCAAAGATAAACAAACTGTCTCGGCGATATTGTCAGGGAGGAGGTTCTGTATCGTTTATGATAGTCAGTCACTTATATTTGATACAGTCTGTTTCTGGCGAAAATTTAACTAATTCGGCGGAAGTGACATTATCGTTTTCTCTCCGTCAGTTGATGCTTCATATCCATAAGAGTCAAACCACCGGGGTCATTTGTTTATTTTTGTAACACAGTTCTTATTTGACGCGATATTAAATACGTCTATGGGAATCAGAATGGGGGTGGAAAACCACAAACCAGGTAGACAAACCTAGGATGTGTAAAATTACGTCAGACTTCGGTGCTCTATTGGGTGTTTGTTCAGTAACAGGAGTCGCTCTTTAGTAAACAGAAAATACATGTTCGGGTGGGTTAAACATTTTCAGCCCATCAGGGGAGAGTACCCATTTATCAGCTTACATTGTATAGCGTTCCAGTTCCAATTTTGTTCTGCTCATTTCTTTGTGTCATCACCTCCAATTCCCCTTGTTTATCCTCCACCCTGTGTGAGTTCTCTCTCCTGATTGGATACAATTGGTATCCCGACCTGAAACTGTGTTTTCTGCTTGCCAAAGAGCTGGAGAGACATGGAGACTCCTCCTGTTACTGAACAAACACTCTATAGCAATGAGTACTATCAGAATATAGAGCTATTTAACACACATTTTAACCAAAGAAAACATACACTTACCCTACCTGTTAGTGGAATGTAAAATATAATGTGGAGGAAGAATAAAAGGACTAATATATCCACAACACGGGGTTGGGCAGAGGGCCTAATGTAGTCGGTCATGGCACATTCAAAAAAATATGAACTAATCTCAAAAACAAATGGTGATGGCTGGCAGCCCAAACAACCTGCTGGTACACACAGATGTGCATTAACCCTTTAAGACCGGGAACGCATTTGTGTGTCATTTTAAGATGTCTTTGGCTATATAAAAATAGCAGATATACAAGCTCATAGCGCGGCACCGAGTGCCGCGCTATGAGCTTGTAGATCTGCTATTTCTTTTTTAAATTGTGAAAATGTGTGCAAATCTTTAGGTTGAATACCGGTATATACTTTTTTAAAGCGAAAGTTTTTAACTCAAATCTTTTTACAAATTCACTCAAAAAAAAAACTCAACATTTTACAAATGTCTTGTAAATCCTAACAGTTTTTTTTCCTAAAGTTTTTTTTCATATTTTTTTTTACTTATGTTGCTCATTATTATTATCAATGGTTTTCAAACTTTTTGTGTCAAGGACCCCCAAAATAATATGTATTTGTCCGCAGACCCCCTCCCATCTAAAAATATTTTGTTCCAGGGACACGATTTTTCTAAAAATAGCCAAAGACACCTTAAAATGACACACATGCGTTTCCTTCCCGGCCTTAAAGGGTTAATAACCTTGACTTAATCTGGGCTGTAAGCGCAGTAATCCTTTTATCTGAACTAGCGTTGGTATTGTTGCCCGATATTAGCGGAAAAGTTTTGCGAATTAATTCGGCCAGTTTGTTTGACCTGATAACGATGCGGTCGGGTGTAAAACCTCGTATGTCACAAAACCCCTTACTTTTCAGGAAAATAACCTGGATTCAAAGTCACAAGCTTTTGTTAATACTTTTCATAACCACTTTCACAATCCTGATATAAAAAAGTGGGCGGTGTGTGGTCATCACAACATGACTCACTTTAAAAAAAGGATAAATTATTTTTTTTAAAGTCCATACTGCTATTCATAGGGCTGCACATGTGTCATGTGTTTCGCTAGCCAATCACAGTCCTGAATTTGCAAAGTCAGCCAATCACATTACAGTTAGTGGTGATGACACTAGCTGTAATGTGATTGGCTGATATGAAAAAAGTATCGATTTGCATTAACAATGGAAGGGTTAGGGGGTACACACATTTTTTGGTCGGTGTCTAAAACTCACTTATAGGGGGCGGCTACACCGCCCCAAAAATCACACCCAGTGTGAAGTGGGCGGTGTGGTCACAGTGGTCATCACAGTGGGTGATTCACTTAAAAAAAAACATAAATGTGTTTTTTTTAAGTGCACAGTCCTACTTAAAGGACTTCACATGTGTCATGTGTTTCACTAGCCAATCACAGTCCTGAATAGAGTCAACCAGTGTACAATGGTGGCCAATCACGGTGCAGGGTTAGGGTGGTACAATGGTGGCCAATCACAGCGCAGGGTTGGGGGGGTCCAAACCTCACATATAGGGGCGGTTGCACCGCCCAAAAATTGGGTCGGCCAGCCGGCAGACCTCTGCCCCGTCACGTCACTATAACTCAGACATAACCATAAACAGAGTGCACTATGACTCAGACATAACCATATAGTTCCCACTGCAGCTACACCCAAATATGGCATGTGTTATGCTGACTGCGACAGCATGACATTAAGACAAAAAAACAAACCTTGTCGTCATGAGTGGGATCGATGATGCAACGTAGATGTGAGGGCCTCTAGTTTTTTTTTATAAAACCCGCTATGCGACACGTTGTGAGCTTAAACATCATCTATTTTGGCTACTTTTGCATAACACTCTTGAACACCAAAGTAGGGCATTAATTCGCAAAAACAAAAAACATTAAAAAAAGGTTGAAACGTGGACATACAGATGTGCCACTTCAAAACTTCACACGTTACTGTTCTTTCCCTGAAAGTGGCCTGAAAATGCATTTTTTTCCTCCCTTTTCTGCCCTTAAAATGCACTGTTTTGCCCCTGAAAAGAAGTTGTCACTACACACCCCCGTTTTTCCCTTCAACAGACATCCATATACATGAGAACAAAAGAATGTGTGTTGAATAAGGTGTCAGACTCATTATGAGGCGAAAGGTGATTTGACCAGTTGCTCAGATTAATTAGCATCATAAAAGCAGTGATCATCAAAATAATTCAGCATTTAAATGCCCTTCTTTGTCCCTCTTATTGCCCTGGGAATCCCCCGAAAATGTACTGTCTTGGCGATGGCAGGACATGTGAAGTTTTGAAGTGGCACATCTGTACAAGGTTTCTGGCCGACAATGGCGATAACGTCGTTATCGGGGCAGAAAACTCTCATTCTCCATATTCTAACTTTTAGTTTTTTTTTCGTAAATTAACGCCCTACTTGATTGTACTACAGCGTCACACAAAAGCATCAAAAGCAGCAGATCTACAAGCTCGAAACGCGGCGCGAAGCGACGAGTTTCGAGCTTGTAGATCTGCTGCTTTCGCCGTTTCTGAATTTGCATCCTGAATTTGAAGTAACAGTTGTGGACATACAGTATGAGGTTTCCACCCGACAGAGTCTATGATCATTATTCCGCAGCCAGAAACCATAAAGCCCTGGTTCTGACTGGAAGATTACAACATGTCATCATGGGCGCTGCTACGGCGTGGGTCGTCCCGTCAAAGCACAGGCCATTTCACGCATGAGATCACGGTGAAACACGGGGGCCCGGTGGTGGTGTCACACACGGTGGAGGTTTATATTAACCCTTTACGACCTGGAACGCATGTGCGTCATTTTAGATTTCTTTGGCTATTCAAAAATAGCAGATCTACAAGCTCGTAGCACGGCACCGAGTGCCGCGCTACGAGCTTGTAGATCTGCTATTTAAAAAAAAGAAATCATGGCATTTTTTTAAAGGAATTTTTAACTCAAATATTTGCTTCTGGGGATTCTACAAATGTCTTTTAAATCCTAACAAAAATCCTAAGAAAAAACGCATGTTGCTATACTATCAGTGGTTTTCAAACTTTTTCATGTCAAGGACCCCCAAAATGATATGTATTTGGCCGCGGGCAGTTACAAATGTTTGCTTTAAAACAAGATATTAAAAGATGTGCACACATTTTCAAGACTTTTAAAAAATAGCAGATCTACAAGCTCGTAGCGCGGCACTCGGTGCCGCGCTATGAGCTTGTATATCTGATATTTTTGAATAGCCCAAAGTGAAAAATAATGCTTTTTTAGCTCAAATCAAAAAGTGACACAGATGCGTTCCAGGTCTTAATGGGTTAACAACCGTCATCATTGTTCCGGGTGTGAAGTTTTCACTGCCAGCGTTGACAGGCCTATACCGTGACAGACGGTTAACCATGCATGCAGACAGACAGAGAGGAAAGGATATAAGCTGTGCTCGATCTTGCCCACGCTCTTGATGACCTTGTTCAGACGGTTCTGCAGATCCAGGAGGAGGCTGTACCAGCCCTCCGACAGGGACGTCACCAGACCTACACGCACACGCACACGCACACGCACACGCACACACAGTCAGTCAACAATACAACACAACATAATAAAACATAATGAAAACATAATATTTCCGCTGTTGGGCGGAGAACCTGTGTTCCAATGTAAATATCATTTAGTCACAAACTCCGAAATACGTTTTCAATCGTCCAATATCTATAAAACCCACAGAGACACACTTAAAGGAATAGTTCACCTAAATAATGACTTACTTCCTATCAATTACACACCCCATGGAGGCCTTAGTTTTTGTCGCATTCCGAAGCCAATAATTTGATGACCGTGTGTATTGCCAGTAGGAGACACAAAGAGTCTCCTTTGTGTCTCCTACCGAATACATTAGCCAGTAGGAGACGGTAATCAAATTATTGGCTTAGGAATGCGACAAAAACAAAAAAAAAATCCATGAATTCAAGGCCTCATGGGGTGTGTAATTGATAGAAAATAAGTACTTTTTTTTGGGTGAACTAAAAAGAAAATTCTTCAGTGCTGAAAATAGTCGATCTGCAAGCTCAGTGAGCTTGTAGATCAGCTATCGTCTCTACTTTTGTATGGCACAAGTACAAGTAGGGCATTCATTCACCAAAAAAAAAAAAAACGTTAAAAGTTGCAATATGGAGATACAAGGTTTGTGCCTGTCGGCAACCATATTTCACACACGTGTAACTTCACACGTTTGTTTTTCACACATCGCCAAAAGATATGGAAACAGAGGGTGGAGGGAAAAAAAAGAACATCATCATCAACACCACATGAACCAACAGGATCATAATTACAGAGGCAGCTGCACAGGTGGCTAGTGGCTACAGCAACTACTGTGCTTTCTATTACCCTACCTTTCTTTCTTCATGAAAATGTGTGCAAATCTTTGAATATATCTATATTTTAAAGCGAACATTTTTAACTCAAATCTTTGCTTCTGGGGGGTCCCTGGAACAACATATTTAGATGGGGCCCGTGGCCAAATACATATCATTTTGCGGGTCCTTGACATGAAAAAGATTGAGCACCACTGATATAGAAACATACGTTTTTCAGAACACTGTTGAGATTTAGGAGACATGTAGAATCGGTTTCAGGTCTTAATGGGTTAATATGGCCCACAGCTTCCTTCCTAAAATGCATTATTCAGTGGCCCCTCAGTATAGTCATGTGAAATTCATACGTAGAAGTTTCTTGGCGTTTGGAAATTAACCTGGACATAATGGTGTATTTCTCAGCAGATTTTAAGATTCTTAACTGCTTGTTCCTTGTGTTGTTGCATTGTGAGCTTGCAGATCAGCTATTTTTGAATAGCCAATGTACAAATGTGGCAGATTTTGATGCTATATTTACTCATTTACCGGGGACCCAAACTGTTGTCGTGGTGTTACGGTACCTCCCTTGTTCCACTAAAAGGTCGGTGCAGCGCGGTTCAAATGATTAATAATTGAGGTGCAATTACGGTGGACACAATGACCTCACATGACAAGCGTCATTGAAGCTTTCTAACCATCAGGGCCTTAATACCTCCCTGCATTAAAGACCCATCTCTGTAATCTTTATTCATGCAGAAATACGTTGAACCGAGAAGTCAAAATTGTCCTGAATCTTTGGGACTTGATTAGGAATGATAAAACATAACAACGGTCCAACGTTTCATGGGCAGGTTAACCCATTAAGACCTGGAACGCATCTGTGCCACTTTAGATTTCTTTGGCTATTCAAAAATAGCAGATCTACAAGCTCGTAGCGCGGCACCGAGTGCCGTGCTACGAGCTTGTAGATCTGCTATTTTTGAAAAATCGTGCAAAAATATTTTTTATATTTTTTTCAAAAAAAGTTTTTTTTTAAGAATGGCCTCAGGTCTTAAAGGGTTAATGTTTTGGATAAATCCAGAACACAATGGATGGGTGTCTAATGATAGGAGTCATTCATTTGTGCTCTGATGGCTGCTGATGACTCTGTAGGAATGTGACGTGAACCCTAGCGTCCCTATTCTGGGCAGGTCATGTCAGGCAAACATTCAGCCAAAAATAGCTCAGTTGCGAGCTTGTAGATCTGCTATTTATGCAAAGTTTTTTTTGTGCATGAGGGGACAAATGAGGGGAGCAAGGATAGACCCCTGGGGGTCTCCGGTCAACAAAGTGCATAGGGTTTAAGTGGTTAATATTCTATATATATGTGAACGATTTAACAGCAAGTCATTGTGAATTTTTGTTTTTTTCATTTCACACGGAAGCAGAAAATCATATCAAAGGAATGGGATAGGGGTTGGTTAACCCATTTAGACCTGGAACGCATCTGTGACACTTTAGGTTTCTTTTGGCCATACAAAAATAGCATACAGTATATACAAGCTCATAGCGCGGCACCGAGTGCCGCGCTATGAGCTTGTAGATCTGCTATTTTTGAAAAATCGTTAAAAAAAAAATATATGTATTTTTTTTTTTTTTAATCTGTTAGGATTTAGAAAACATTTTAAGAATCGGACTCAGGCCTTAATGGGTTAACTAGATTGAGTGAATAGTTTTGAAACTACAGCTTATAGAACTGAAGTCAAGTTAAAAAACTTAAGCAGGGAAATCACCATTTGAATGTCTCACATTCACAGATAGTACTGTGCTCTCACACTAAGCTATATGTCCCATCATGCTTTGCAGGATCTGTATTTCTTTTGTCTGCTGGGCTGCTCTTTGTCTCCTGTATGGCCTTTGAAACCAAACGTTTGCCTCTGCCCCCTGCTGGAACCAGTGGTCCAGGAACATACAAATAGCAATGATATTTTGTTAAAACCGTTGTGCAAATGTGGCAAATACTTCTTTCTTTGAGATCTACATTAGACAAGCCAACAGACTAGTGATGACTTTCAAAACGTTCAGGTATAAATCGTGGATTTTACAGTGAACTTGTAATATTATGGACGAAACTGAGGTCATTGTTCGAGTGCTAGCTCTAACCTTATATCTTACCCACATGCTTATGTATTTATTTCATATTTACATGTCGATTTAAGCTCTGACATTTATGTCAGACATACACTAGCATGTGAAGAGTGTAGAGTGTGTGTGTGTGTGTGTGTGTGTGTGTGTGTGTGTGTGTGTGTGTGTGTGTGAGTGAGTGAGTGAGTGAGTGAGTGAGTGAGTGAGTGAGTGAGTGAGTGAGTGAGTGAGTCTGTGTGTGAGTCTGTGTGTGAGTCTGTGTGTGTGTGTGTGTGTGTGTGTGTGTGTGTGTGTGTGTGTGTGTGTGTGTGTGTGTGTGTGTGTGTGTGTTTGAGATGAGTAATTATTTTAATTATTTGTTTAGGAGAGGACCCGGAATAAGCCTTTAGGCTTCCCTTCCTACACCAACCACTGTCTTTTGTATTCAATGCACTGGTATCCTCTTTACTGTGCAATAAACTAAACTAATTTGACTGGGTCATTATTTACAATAATGACCTGGATGCTAAATAGTGTGTCCATCCTTTGTCTCTTTAAAGAAACAAAAAAAAAAGAATCCTTTTAGGACTATCCAATTTCCCAGGACCTGTGCAAGCTTCCAAAGAGGACAAAAGATGCTCTGAAGACGCACACACACACAAAGCCAAGCACCAAAAACCCTGGGCATAAAAATGCGTGTATAAAACTGTGTGAACGAACGCACACAAACAGAAATATGCAGATACATTCTTTTTTTTGTGTCAGATTTATGTGCGAGTTTCAGCGCGAGCCGACTACAAAATCACACGCCTCGTTTGTGCATGAGACTGTTTACACGTTAAGTGTTTTAAATAAATGATCAACGTTTCAGCCTAAAATGCGTGTTTTGGAAGTGCTGGGAGCCACGAAACGACTGGGATACACAACACTTGACAGTTTATACTGTCAAGAGTTGTGTGAGAGTTTATAAACACATTTCTTTTTAAATAGTTTTGCTGCTGTTAATCTCGCCTTCCTATTCATTTCAATTCATCAACTATTCTCTCAGTTTTTGGATTCTTCATTCACTGTGTGGAGGCATGCGAGGAAAAAAAGAGAACATTCTCCATGAATTCAAGGCATCACAGAGTGAGTAATTGATAGAACAAAAAGTTATTTTGAGGGGGAAGTATTCCTTGTGCTCGGGCGACACAGTGGTTAAGTACAGTAGCTGCCCACCTCCGCAGAGTCTAGGGGTTCCAATCCACCGTGGCTTTCGAACCCCGGCTTTGTTCGTCTATACCAGTGGTCCGGGGACCACCAGTGGTCCTTGAGGGGGTTCCAGCTAAATGATGGAGAGTTGGTAACCAAATGGACCCTTATAGATCTTTAACTCTTGAGAGTGTAAAATGAAACCAAATGGACCCTTACGGTTCCATTCGGTTTCATTTTACACTCTCAAGAGTTAAATTAATGTTTAAAGGAGGAGTTCACCCAAAAAATGACTAATTTTCTATCAATTCAGCCTTCAATTCAGGGATTTCTTTTTGTTTTTGTGGCATTCCTAAGCCAATAATTTGATGACCGGATGTATTTCCGGTAGGAGATACACCTGGAAATACACCTGGATACATAGCCGATATGAGACGGGAATCAAATTATTAGCTTAGGAATGCGACAAAAACAAAAGGAAATCCATGGATTCAAGGCTTCATGGGGTGTGCAATTGATAGAAAATAAGTCATTTTTTTGGGTGAACTCCTAATTTAACATCTGCAGTACTTAATTAGATAATTGTTATTTTGATCAACGTTGGCCTGTTATCTCTCCTATTGGTACCAACATCAATACAGCATGGAATTGTGAACAAAATATCTTGGGTTTTGGGTCTGAGAGGCTAAATCTCATCAAACGGTGGTTCCGTGGTTCAAAAGCAGAATAAATAATGGACCTTGATACGAAAAGGGTTGAAAAACACTGATTTATACAAAAAGGGCGGGAGGAGTAGGACGAAGGCTCTGCGTCCTCTCGGTGGGGGCTCCTCACTGTCAGTCAGTAGAACACAACGGCAGTGGCCACACACACACACAGTGCGTGGGGAGGAATTAATTGGCATAACGACTCACTCTTCCCCCGGCAGGGTTTGCTTTGGCGTCGGTCTTTTGTTTTGCATCCAGCACCGTCAAACCATATTTAACCCCTTTAGACCTGGAACGCATCTGTGTCCCTTTAGGTTTCTTTGGCTATTTTTGAAAAATCGTAAAAAAAAATATATGTATATATTTAAAAAAAAAATCTGTTAGGATTTAGAAAACATTTTAAGAATCTGACTCAGGCCTTAATGGGTTAAATACCCGCTCACCTAACACCTCTAATTCTACACACTAACACACACCATGACTGTTTTATTCCTCTATCTAAATTAATAAATCCCCCCCTCTTTTTGTGCGTTCTGTGACACGGGGCAGGGACAAAACGGGGGCTTGTCCGGTATCATTTTTGGTAAGCATTTTGGCTAGACAAACTCGTTTTTTTTTGTTTGTTATTTGGTTCGGGTAAGCGCCACGTTTATGAATTAGTCTCATTATACTTATTTTTGTCCCGGGGTAGTCTTCACTCTAGCATCCCATTGCTGCGTGTGGGTTGGCCACGCACGAATGAACTGATTCGGGGCGTATTTAACTGATACTAAGCACTTGATTTCCCTAGTCGTGCATAACTGTGTTTGGTAAAAGATCGAGGTTGAATATTGTGTATTTTGGGAATACATTTTCAATTATTAAAAGAATCCCTGGATAATAAGGCGAATATGCCTTAATACATTATAATTGCCCTCTAACAAAAAAATTAAACACTTCCAATATTGTATTTATTTTAGAAATAGTTAATCTTTTACTGAAGGGGGACAACACCCGCCGCAGGTCGATGATGTCATTTGTCCATGTGTGGCGCAGCCACATGTGTTTTTATTATTATATTTTAGTTCCATGCCTTAATGCATTAAGGCATATTTGGCTTATTAGCCAGGGATCATTTTAATCCAGTGCGATATTTATGTGTAGCCCTTGGTTAAACCCATTAAGACCTGAAGCCAATTCTACATGTTTCCTAAATCCCAACGGTATTCTGAAAAACGTATGTTTCTATATCAGTGGTGCTCAAACTTTTTCATGTCAAGGACCCCCAAAATGATTGGCCGCGGATCTCCCATCTCAGAATATGTTGTTCCAGGGACCCCCCAGAAGCAAAGATTTGAGTTAAAATGTTCGCTTTAAAACAATATATATATATATTCACAGATTTGCACACATTTTCACGATTTTTCAAAAATAGCAGATCTACAAGCTCGTAGCGCGGCACTCGGTGCCGTGCTATGAGCTTGTAGATCTGCTATTTTTGAATAGCCAAAGTGTAAAATAATGCTTTTTAGCTCAAATCAAAAAGTGACACAGATGCGTTCCAGGTCTTAATGGGTTAACATTTTGCCATACAAGGCATGCGTAGGGCTCATTTGTGTGTGTTGGGGGGGGGGGGGGTGGGGGGGGGGGGGGGGGGGTGGTGATGGAATGATGTGATATAACACTCTTTTGTTGCTTCAAAATGAAGATTCGCGTGGCAGCAACGGGCCTCCTAGACATGCCCATGTGAATACAGCACGATCAAGCCGACGCACAGGTTACTCTGGTAATGACGTTTGATTGGTAGTCTAGACAGGACATTGTTCCGCAGAGAGAGGTGGAGAAAATGTCTACAATAAGCTCGTCTCCGGGGCCCGTGTAAATCAGCTAACATCATCCAACTGTCCATGGACCTGCTTTTTTGCACTGCTCTGTAATAAACTATGTCATATATTTGAGTCTGAAGTCTTTTCCTACAAGAGTTCTCCTGCAAGGGTGAGAGAATAGTTTTGTCTCCAGCAGTTCTCCAATGCTGTGGGATATTGCATTGGAACCAAAAGGGAAGCTTCACAATTGTGTCGCCTCCGAGACAAACCATGTGAGCTTGTAAGTCGTCTATTTTCCTGCCGCGCGACACGGCCGTACGCCCGAAGTATGAATCGGGTTTAACCCATTTAGACCGGGAACGCATCCGTGTCAATTTAGATTTCTTTGGGCTATTCAAAAATAGCAGATATACAAGCTCACAGCACGGCACCGAGTGCCGCGCTATGAGCTTGTAGATCTGCTATTTTCTTGAAAAAAATCATGAAATCTTTCGCAAATCTTTACACGTGTCTTCTAAAATCCTAACTGTTTTTTTTAAAAAAACGTATGTTGTTAGATCAGTGGTTCTCAAACCTTTTCATGTCAAGGACCCCCACAATTATATGTTTTTGGCCGCCTATCACCATCAAAATACGGTTGTTCCAGGGACCCCCAGAAGCAAAGATTTGAGTTAACATTTTTGTTTAAAAAAATTATATGTATTCAAAGATTTGCACAAAATGTTCAAGATTTTAAAAAAAGTAAGCAGATCTACAAGCTAAAAATAATGGTTATATAATAATGGTTAAATAAGGGTTATAGCTCATATCTAAAATGACACAGATGCGTTCCCGGATTGAAAGGGTTATAAGTGTAGAGAGAGACTGGGGTGTGCAAATAATAGTTTGTGGAGTGTTTTCCCTGGTGACAGTCAGGCGTACAGTAGCAGTGTTTCTCCCCCTTTGGGTTTGCTTATGGAAGCTTGTTAGTGTTGTAGAGAAACGTAAAGTGGAGCGGGCTGTCTCGGGGGCACGTCCGTGGTCTCGGTGGGGTAGGGCTTTGCTTCTGTGGGGAAAAAAAACGTGCTCAATTGCAGTGGTGTTAAAGTACATTTACTCAAGTACTGTACTTCAGTACAATTCTGAGGTTCTACTTTAGTGGGGTATTTCCAATTTTCAGTACTTTTACTTCTACTCCTCTACATCTCAGAGGCAGATATTGTGCTTTTACTCTACTACAATTATTTGACAGCTTTAGTTACTAGTTACTTTGTAGATTTTGATTATTATTACAAAACATACATTGACACCACTTCAGCCCTATATACATTTCGGCCACTTGAAAATAGCCAATCTACAAGCTCACAATGCGTCGCGATGCGACGCATTGTGAGCTTGTAGATCTGCTATTTTCAAAAGATTTGAATACATTTGAAAACGAGTGAAATGGGATATTCTGCATAATGAGTACTTTCTACTTTTGGTAATTCAAGTACATTTTGATACCAATACCTTTGTACTTTTACTCAAGTAAATTCTGAATTCCAGACTTTTTACTTGTAACAGAGTATTTCTACATGGCAGTATTGAATACTTTTACTCATAAGTAAAACACGCAAGTACTTTTTCCCTACCACTGCTCGATAGAAAACACACCGCTGAGACGCTTCCCCACTGAGAAACAGTGGGGAAGCGCTTAGAGGCAAAATTAAGGCCATGTCCACAATGATCTGTGATCTCCACTCAAACTCATTTATTTCATCTTTACTTTGCCCGTCTGAGCGCGACTAATTTGCTTTTTGAGTAACGAGGGGTAAAATTATTCTTTTCCTGCCTTTACCTTTTTTTCCCAGCGAGAGAAAAGGAGTCAAGAGGGTTAGGATGTTTTTAGAAAGCCGTTAAATCCGACAGGGAATGGAAAATAAATCACCAAAGGCATGGACTTAAAAGGCCAGACTCAGTGAACTTACCCCCTCCTCCATCCCCCCCCCCTGGCAGATTACACTGTATATCGTTGTTGTCGGAGCAGAAACCTCTTATCTCCACACTCTTAACTTTGGGTTTTATTGTAAATTAACGGCCCTACTTGATCATACTAGAGCGTCAAACAAAAGCATCGAAAGTAGCAGATCTGCATGCTCGAAACGTGGCGTAAAGTGCAGCGTTTTGAGCTTGTAGATCTGCTACTTTTGCTATTTTCTTGTATTTGAATCCTGAAAAGTAACAGTTTTGGACATACGAGGTTTCCACCCGACAGAAATGGTATTGTTGTTGTTGTCGGGCGGAAAACTCATCTGTCCATATTTCAACGTATGTCTTTTCATAAATTAATGTCCTGCAACGGTGTCATGCGAAGATAGCCGATCGACAAGCTCACAACGTGTCGCGAGGTGGCGCGTTGTTGTGAGCTTATAGATCTGCTATTTTCGCTTTGTATTGTTAAATGAATGTGGTTAAGTCTGTCTGCAGGTTTTTATAAAAATGTAATGAATGAAAGTATTAACAAGAACTTGTGTCCAAATAACTTCACAGGATCAACTGGAACACAGTTTTCTTTGTTGTTTTTGTTTAATCCCATACGACCGGGAACGCATCTGTGTCATTTTTAGATTTCTTTGGCTATTCAAAAATAGCAGATCTACAAGCTCATAGCGCGGCACCGAGTGCCGCGCTATGAGCTTGTAGATCTGCTATTTTAGTTTGAAAAATCTAGAAAAGTTTTACAAATTTTAAGTTTGAATATATATATATATATTTTTAAGGCGAAGATTTGTAACTCACATCTTTGCTTCTGGGGGATTCTACAAATGTCTTCTAAATCCTAATAACTTTTTTATGTCAAGGATCCCCCGAAAATCATACAGTATGTATTTGTCCGCCGACCCCCATCTCAAAATATTTTGTTCCAGGAACCCCCAGAAGCAAAGATTTGAGTTACAAATGTTAGCTTGAAAAAACTGAAACACTCAAAAGATTTGCAAAAAAAAATTACATTCAAAAAATAGCAGATCTACAAGCTCATAGCGCGGCACCGAGTGCCGCACTATGAGCTTGTAGATCTGCTATTTTGGAATGGCCAAATAAATCTTAAAATGATGTGTTCCCGGATTGAACGGGTTAATTTCTTGAAAAGTAACAGTTTTGCGACCGCGACACACCTCTCTCTCTCTCTCTCTCTCTCTCTCTCTCTCTCTCTCTCTCTCTCTCTCTCTCTCTCTCTCTCTCTCTCTCTCTCTCTCTCTCTCTCTCTCTCTCTCTCTCTCTCTCTCTCTCTCTCTCTCTCTCTCTCTCTCTCTCTCTCTCTCTCTCTCTCTCTCTCTCTCTCTCTCTCTCTCTCTCTCTCTCTCTCTCTCTCTCTCTCTCTCTCTCTCAGTCCAAAGGCTGTCATTGGGACCCAATTGTCTCCGTGCCAGATGGACAAGGTGGGCCCAGTGAGGGCCAGATGGACAAGGTGGGCTCAGTGAGGCCCAGATGGACAAGGTGGGCTCAGTGAGGGCCAGATGGACAAGGTGGGCTCAGTGAGGGCCAGATGGACAAGGTGGGCTCAGTGAGGGCCAGATGGACAAGGTGGGCTCAGTGAGGGCCAGATGGACAAGGTGGGCTCAGTGAGGGCCAGATGGACAAGGTGGGCTCAGTGAGGTGACCCCCAGCGTGCTGCTTACCGATCATGCCGTTGACGGTGCCGAACAGCACGGAGCCCTGGGTGGGGGTGGAGCTCTCGCCCAGGTTCTGCAGCACCAGCGAGCCGTGGGAGAAGACGTTGACGAACTCCCCCAGGTGGAAGACCCCCACCTCCTGCAGGTGCTGTCTCTCCTCGTCTGTGGTGGCCGCGCTGCGTGGTGGGGAGAGAGACGGAGAGAGAGGATCAGTGTTATTTTCATAGCCTGGAAACCAGACCAATCTGCCATTGCAAAAAAAAAAAAAAAGAATTGCCCTCTGCAGATTTTGTCTGGCACCGCTCAGTTGTGATTGGATTTCACTCCCTCAGAAAGTAGTGAGGGACCAATCATGGCTCAGTATGCAAATATGGGGCGGGTTTATCAGCAGGGGCCCCTTGGAAATGCATGTTCCACACAGAGATTCCAG